>NC_040045.1:39875623-40118384 GCF_003713205.1 Coffea eugenioides | reverse complement strand
TGTTTTGGATCTGATGGGAGAGGAGCAAGCGGCTGTACACAAAGAAATTAACGATGCAACGCTTTGGCATAAGAGATTGGGCCATTTTCATCATGCTGCTCTGCTGTCAATGAAGAAAAACAACTTAGTAGAAGGTATGCCAGAGTTAGATGAAGAGCTTCCTACATGTGCTGCTTGTCAATACGGGAAGCAATCAAGGCTTCCTTTTCCCCAAAGTACAACTTGGAGAGCTACACATAAGCTGCAATTGATACATACAGATGTTGGAGGACCTCAAAAAACACCATCTTTGAATGGTAGTAAGTTTTATATTCTCTTCATTGATGATTACACTAGAATGTGTTGGATTTATTTCATGAAATTCAAATCTGAGGTTGCTGACATCTTTTGGAAGTTGGATTTATTTCATGAAATTCAAATCTGAGGTTGCTGACATCTTTTGGAAGTTTAAAGCGTGGGTTGAAAATCAAAGTAGTTGCAGCATGCAGGTGATCAGGTCCGATAATGGAACTGAATATACCTCAAAAAAATTCAACAAATTTTGTGAAGATGCAGGCATAGAGCACCAACTGACAGCCCCTTACACTCCCCAGCAAAATGGAGTGGTAGAGCGTAAAAATAGGACTCTTATGGAGATGACAAGATGCTTGTTGCATGATAAAGGGCTGCCAAAGAAATTTTGGCCAGAGGCTATGAACACGGCAATTTTTTTACTAAACAGATTGCCAACAAAAGCTCTACTGAAAAAGACGCCATTTGAAGCATGGCATGGCTACAAGCCAAAATTGCTTTATCTAAAGACCTTTGGTTGTTTGTGTTACTCTTATATTCCTCAGGTTAAAAGAGACAAGTTAGACAAGAAAGCAGAGTCGGGGATTTTTGTAGGCTATTGCTCATCTTCAAAGGCCTACAGAATCTACTCACCACAAAGCAACAAAATAATTGTGAGCAGGGATGTTAAATTCCTTGAGTCAGACAGCTGGAGTTGGAAAAATGAAGATAAATTTGAAATGCAGGTAGAGAATGATGATGTCGATGAAGAACCTGTTAGAGGAACCAGATTACTCTCTGATATTTATCAGAGATGTAATGTTGCTGTTATGGAACCTGCAGGATTTAAAGAAGCTACAACTGATCAGAAATGGATAGTTGCAATGAAGGAGGAGCTCAAAATGATAGATAAAAATCAAACTTGGGAGTTGGTGGACAGACCTACACACAAAAAGGTGATAGGTGTCAAATGGGTTTATAGAACCAAATTAAATTCTGATGGTTCTATAAACAAGCACAAGGCAAGACTCGTCGTTAAGGGATATGCTCAGATGTTTGGAGTAGATTTCTCCGAAACATTTGCTCCAGTTGCCAGATTGGATACCATACGAATGTTGTTGGCTCTTGCTGCACAAAAGGGCTGGCTTATACATCAATTAGATGTTAAGTCAGCTTTTCTAAATGGATACCTGGAGGAAGAAATCTTTGTGGAGCAACCTGAAGGATTTGCTGTTCAAGGAAAAGAAAATAAGGTGTATCGTCTAAAAAAGGCATTGTATGGTTTAAAACAGGCACCGAGGTCTTGGTACAGCAGAATTGATGCACACTTGATGAACTTAGGCTTTGAAAAAAGTTTGAGTGAATTTACCTTATATATCAAAAAGGTTGATGGTGAAATACTTGTGATATCTTTATATGTTGATGACCTTCTTGTTACAGGAAGCAGCAAGGAGTTGATTGATAAGTTCAAGAAGGAGATGGAAGATGTCTTTGAAATGACTGATATTGGTATGATGTCATTCTTTCTTGGTATGGAGATACAACAGAAGCAAAATGAAGTGTTTATATGCCAGCAAAAGTATGCAAAGGAGGTCCTGAAAAAATTTAACATGGAAGGGTGCAAATCAACTGCGACTCCAATGAATCAAAAGGAGAAGTTTTGCAAAGAAGATGAGCTGAAAAAGTTGATGAAGGGCTGTATAGAAGCTTAATAGGCTGTCTAATGTATTTGACTGCAACCAGGCCAGATATCATGCAGGCAGTGAGTCTGTTATCAAGATACATGCACTGTGCTAGTGAAATTCATTTTCAAGCAGCAAAAAGGATTTTGAGATACGTTAAAGGTACTGTTGATTATGGAATAAGGTACAGTCAAGTTAAAGATTTCAATTTTCATGGTTTTTCTGATAGTGATTGGGCTGGATGTGCTGATGATATGAGGAGCACCTCAGGTTACTGTTTTACTTTTGGGTCTGGAATTTTTTCATGGTGTTCAAAGAAGCAGGATGTCATAGCTCAATCCACTGCAGAAGCAGAATATGTAGCTGCCGCTGCTGCTGTAAATCAAGCACTATGGATAAGAAAACTCATGACTGATCTACACATGAAACAGGAAGATTGCACTCAGATATTTGTTGACAATGAGGCTGCAATTTCTATTTCCAATAATCCAGTGTTTCATGGCAAAACGAAACATTTCAAGATAAAGCTTTATTTTTTGAGGGAAGTGCAAAAGGAGGGAGAAGTGCAGCTGATTTTCTGTAAAACAGAAGATCAAAGTGCTGATATCTTTACGAAGGCTCTTCCCAAGGAAAGATTTGAGTTCTTGAGGCAAAAACTTGGAGTATGCAGTTCCAAAACCAAGGAGGAGTGTTGAATAGCATGTTTTGTGAAACTGCTAACAGATTGCAGCAGTTAGTTGTTCACGTTGCTATTTTTAGGCAATAGATAAGTCAAAGTATTTGATATGATTTTGATTCTAGAATCTTATCTCTAGCAGATTTTTTTCCAGATTTTCTCTAATTTTGTTTTGTTTATGTTATATAAAAGCATGGCTTATGACTCAATAAAAATCAGACTTCTGCAATACAAAAGTATTCACTCTTGCTCTACCTTTTTCTGCTCTAATACCCAACAGATTATCTTGGAAGTTATAACGAATTGTATAAAAGGAGGACTTCTGCGTCCTTTCCTTCGTAGCGCTCGAGAACATCCCTCAGATTTAGATGATAGGTCGCAGATTAACTCGCTCGCCTGTAGGATTAGTTATACATCGGGGGTCTGTTTCTCACGATTTAGAAAGCTCCATCTTTCCTTAACCTTGAATATTAAACAACATAAAACAAATAAAGATGTAAATTATGCATCAGTTTTTTTTTCTTTTTTTTTGGGTTTCTTTCTATTGCAAGAAACAACATTAACAACCATTAGTTTCCATTCTCCCATAATCACATTTCCATGGCTCGGCCCAAAATCTTCAAAATCTTTGAGGATTGGGTGCTTGTCAAGGCCCAAGATATTCATCGTCATCAGAAATTCAGAAATTAGTTAATGCCTATACAATGGAGGGATAAATATCTAAGTATATATGAAAATCCAAGAAGCTAAAACTAAATACTGAATAGCTTTCTACTGGCGAACTCATGATACACATCAGGCGCAGATACAACATTTTGGTGTGACACCTATTTACATATGAATAATTAAACAACCAATAAAGATATGAATCACTGACTCATAGAGTTATAAACGAATCAAATCGCTCGTGAGCTGATTTGATCAAAACTCAAGTCGAGTTCGAGCACAAAGAAACTCAACTCCTTGGTTCGCGAGCTAACTCTATATATATATATTAATGGTGAAATTACATATATATTCCTAATGTTTTATTATTTTTTAAACAATCCCTTGTGTCCGCAAAGGAAATAGTCTGGACAAGTTGAAGTTGAGAACAAAGGCATCATCGCATGGAAGAGAAATACTCAAAATTTATAACAAATCCAAGATCCATTTTAATTTACTTGATGAACAATACTGTTAGGAGAATATTAGTATTCTTGTAGATAATATATTAGTATGGGTATTCTTGTAAATAGTCGGTTAGGTTTGTACTCCTATAAATACTAGTTGGTCACTCATAATACTGTGACTAGATGTTTTCCTCCCAAGATACCTGTTGACATGGTATCAGAGCAAAAGTCCTAGGGTTAGGGTTAAACATCTAGCAAAAGTTTTGGTCATCGCGACTGTTCACGCGATACTGTTCATCGCGACTGTTCACTGTTCATCGCATACTGTTCATGCGACACTGTTCACTGTTCACGGCGCTGTTCACTGTTCACGCGCTGTTCATCTCGAGTTTTGACCTTTTCTTTGGTTTGACGTGTCATTCGCCATGGTTGAAAGGTTTGTTAATGCGGTTACCAATGACCACATTGAATCGAGTTTTTCAGCACATGGGTCCCAGAAGACTGTCACTATATCTGAGGAAGATTATGTTAAATTCCTACAGTATCAAGCTACAAATCACGCATCTCTTCCCTCTGCTTCTTTAGCACAAAAAGGTAATGACTCATGGATTATTGACTCCGGGGCTACTGATCATATGTCAGGTACTTCTAAAATTTTTTCTAATTTTCAAGAGGCTACTCCCTTTCCTCATGTTACTTTAGCTGATGAATCTACCACTAAAGTTAAAGGACTAGGCACTGTAGAAATTAATCAATCACTTCCGCTGTCTTCTGTTCTTTACGTACCCAATTTACCCTTTAATCTAATGTCTGTTAGTAAGTTCACTAAATTTCTACAGTGTACAGTTACTTTCTCTCCTGATTCTGTTGTCATTCAGGATTTGAAGACAAAGAGGACGATTGGTGGAGGGCATGAGCATAATGGTCTTTACTTTCTCAACTTCAATGGTCCGATAGCATGTCCTGCTACTGTTTCTCCTCTTGAAATTCACTGTCGTTTAGGTCATCCATCTTTACAAAATTTGAAAAAGTTGGTTCCTACTTTGAGTCAATTATCTTCGTTAGAATATGAGTCTTGTCAGTTAGGAAAGCATCATCGTGTTGGATGTGAAAAATGCATTTCTGCATGGAGATTTGGAAGAAGAGGTATATATGGAACAACCTCCTGGATTTGTTGTTCAGGGGGAGAATTCGCAGTTGGTTTGTCGTTTGAAAAAATCCTTATATGGATTGAAACAGTCTCCAAGGGCTTGGTTTGGCCGGTTTAGTAGTGTGGTCATGGAGTTCGGTCTGACGAGATGTGGAGTAGATCACTCTGTATTTTATGGGCATTCTAATGCTGGTAAAATTTTATTAGTTGTTTATGTGGATGATATTGTGATTACAGGTGATGATGTTGTGGGGATCCAGAAACTTAAATCCAATCTGCAGGCAAACTTTCAGACAAAGGATTTAGGTCATTTACAGTATTTTCTGGGTATTGAGGTAGCTCGGTCTAAATATGGGATTTATTTATGTCAAAGGAAATATGTACTCGATATGTTGAGTGAAGTTGGGATGTTAGGTTGCCGACCTGTGGATACTCCTATGGATCCCAATGTGAAATTAGCAAGAGATCAAGGAGCATTACTTGATGATCCTAAGCAATATCGAAAACTTGTGGGTAAGTTAAATTATCTCACTGTAACGAGACCTGACATTTCGTTTGCAGTGAGTGTTGTGAGTCAATTTCTTGATACCCCTCGTACTAGTCATTGGGATGCTGTTATACGGATTCTCAGGTATCTTAAGGGTGCTCCTGGAAAAGGGTTGCTGTATCAAAATCATGGACACACTGATATTGAAGGATATAGTGATGCAGATTGGGCCGGTTCTGCCTCAGATCGAAGATCGACCACAGGATATTGTGTGTTTGTTGGTGGTAATTTAGTGTCGTGGAAGAGTAAGAAGCAAACAGTTGTCTCCAGATCAAGTGCAGAATCTGAATACCGTGCTATGGCTCACACTGTGTGTGAGTTGGTTTGGTTGAAAAGCATGTTACTTGAAATTGGGTTTGAGTATAAACAGCCTATGAATTTAGTGTGTGATAATCAGGCGGCTGTCCATATTGCGTCTAATCCAGTGTTTCATGAAAGGACAAAACATATTGAAGTTGATTGTCATTTCATTCGAGAGAAATTACTTGATGGAGTCATCAAGACATCTCATGTACCGTCTGCAGATCAATTGGCTGATTTGTTTACCAAGAGTTTAGGGGGCTCTAGGGTGAAATACCTTTGTAACAAGTTGGGTGCTTATGATATATATGCTCCAACTTGAGGGGGAGTGTTAGGAGAATATTAGTATTCTTGTAGATAATATATTAGTAAGGGTATTCTTGTAAATAGTCGGTTAGGTTTGTACTCCTATAAATACTAGTTGGTCACTCATAATACTGTGACTAGATGTTTTCCTCCCAAGATACCTGTTGACAAATACCAAATGAACAGGAGCAAAGAAATAAATGATTGTGCTTACCATTACTTTTGGATTCAGTCAGTTGATAATGTTCATCAATAAATTTACAGCTTCATTTGGGCAAGGCAGAGGTACTGCTGTTGACTGGAGTTGTTAAGAGGGTTCCCAGGAAAAATGAGTAGGATGTGATATTTCTGGAACCCACACCATATGTTTTTTCTACATTGGCTGCTTGTGCTCTCTACTTTGACAACAGAAAATTCATATTTCACAGTCACTTGCTGCATGACTTGCCACTTAGAGACTAGGAAGTATAAAGATGCCCTTCTAGTTCTAACCAAGGCAAATATGACATGTGGTATTAAGATTGAAGAGCCTTGTAAACGAACAATGCAGCATCACTTTGTCTTGCACAAATAGTGAATTGCAGAAGTAGATAGCGGTCAATCCCAACAAACAATTACTATGAAACCATAATGGTGAAGACTTAGAAATGGGTGTCCGTTTCATCCAAGTACAATTTTTATTGGAAAAAACCATATCACATGCTATCAAATTACTTCAAGACTAGTGCCGATTTTGGAAAGTACTTGAGATACAACGAGAGAGCTGCACTCAAACTGGGCAAGTTTTGTGTTGATTGTGTTAGCCTATATATTTTACACTGACGGGTAGTAGGATTAATCATTATACAGGGAGATGAACTTTAGCAGAAATGGAAATCCAAGACTTCTTCTGGACGTTGAAACAACTGGTATTACAAATGAAGGGGACGATTGGGTTGGGTGGTAGGACTATTAATGGGGTCAAACCATCTCGATTCGTTCGGTTCGAGAAAAGTCCAATGAGTCCAATCTTTTGGTGAGTTGGATTGAGTTTAGACCTAAAAACTAGATCGAATTCAATATGAGTCGAAATTTTCATTAGACTCAATTTCGATAGAGGTCCGGCCTTTTAATATATATATATATATATAATATTTATATTTTTATATTATATGTATAACTATATATCCAAATATATTATTACTAAATACTAAATATATACAAATTACGAAATACAAAAATACATTTGAAGGCTGAAGTCTCAACATTTTTCAAAGAGAAGTACAAAACGAAACAAATCAATTTTTCCTGTTGGTAACTATATGACTCATAAGACAAATCAATTTGTTTACTTCTATTTGGATTCAAGTCACAAGGCTATAAAGAAGTTCCAACCTCTAAATATGTATTGGCTTATAATTGCATATTTTATTACTTTTTTAATGTAATTTGAATGAATTAGATATAAATATTATTAAAAAAAATTCTTGATTTATGTACTTTTTAAGAACTATTACTTATTTATGTATAATTTTAATGTTATAATCTCGTGAATATTAAATTAGTTTTACAACTTAATAGTTATAGTAATTAAAGAAATTCAACTCGTTAGTTCACGAATTGGCTCAATATTATATATATATATATTAATGGTGAAATTACATATATGTTCCTAATGTTTTATTATTTGCTAAAGAAAAATTACTATTTTATTCTTTTTTAAAAAAATAAAATAATTATTTTTTTAAAGTTTGAGTTGGCTCGAGCTTGACTTGGCTCGAATTTGAGGTCGAACTCGAGCGCGAGTTTTACATTGAGAACTCGTCGAACTCAATGTCGAGTTTTGTAAATTTGTGTCGAGGCTCAACTGGATTAAGGCAAAATTCGACTCGACTCAACTCGACCGTTTGCAGCCATTGAGAAAGAATCGATATTAGAACATTCAGTGCGAAAAATGTAGGAATTATACTACTTTAACTCCACTGGGTCGTTTCCCTTCCATGGCATCTTTCTTGTTACGACAATCAGAACCAAGGAAAGGCCCTTGCCAAGGCTTTGAGCTAGAGAGATTATGGAACCAGCATGACATGAAAAGGCCAACTCATGTTGTTGTCTGACCATTGGAGTCATCATTTCCTAATCTGCACGCTATACAAGAAAGAACTTGAAAAACTTTCTTAAATGCAACTAATGCCAGTTTCTGCAACTCATATTTTTTAGTAATTACTAGTCATGAAAAAAAGCATGTAAGTCAACATGGAATATGATTTATATTTCCAATCTGTGGTAGAGGTAGACAACTTTTGACAGTTGAAACTGTGTGATCGTGTACCCGAAAATCACATAGTAATTTTCTATTAGATGAATCAACGGTGATTTCGTGCAATTGAGTCCAAATCCTGGGAAGCCACAATAGGATTCTTGCAGACCTTGAATGTAGAATGGATATTTTATGCTTATATTTCCACAAGATTTTCGAACACATGCTTCATACTGGAAATGAGCAGCAGACGATTTTTCTTCGAGAAAGACGAAAAGGAATATGAAAATCTGTGGAAACAATATGGGAATGGCTGACTGCATTCGGTTAAATATCTTGATAGATAAGAGTATATTGTATATGTCCCCTACGCAATGAGAAGTGGGGAGAGCAAGCATTGGTGCATGCGTTTTTGTGTCTGAGGAATTGATTTTACAATCCTACATAGCACTCAAGAACATCCCTCCATTTTAGAGACTTTTTTAGTGAGAAAACTTGAACCCAAGATCTCTGAATTATAAACTCCCCCTTTTTGAGGCGAGACTACTATGTTTCTCATAATTTAGCCAGTTCTATCCTTCCTTAGCCTTGCGTCCAAAAGAAGAAGAGGAAAGGGAAAAAAGGAGGAGACGTATGTGATGAATAAGATTATTTTTCTTAGTTCTCTATCTATTGCAGGAAACACAACTAACAAATTTCCAAGAAAAAACTCAGAGGAAGACCATTAGTTTCCCCTCTGCCATACCATTTTTATGGCTTGGCAAAATCCTCAAGTCTTTGGGGATTTGGTTGCTATCCAACGTATTCATCATCAAAAGAAATTCAGAATCTGTCAATGCCTGTACAGCGGGTTGTCAAATATCTAGTATGAATAATGACGTTCCAAGAAAGCTTAATGTAGATACTAAATTAATTGACCAACCAATAAAAATATCGATCAATAAAGAATCGGGAATCGAAAATTCAGTGCAAAAAATGAAGGAATTATACTACTTTAACTCCACTGGGCCGTTTCCCTTCCATGGCATCCTTCTTATTACGACAATCAGAACAAAGGAAAGGCCCTTGCCAAGGCTTTGAGCTTGTGGAGAATATGGAACCAGCATGAACTGATATGCCTTCACTTGGAGCAAGATCAGTCTGGCAAACAGCACATATGAAAAGGCCAACTGTTGTCTGACCACTGGAGTCATCATTTCCTAATCTGCAAAGTATACAAGAAAGAACATGAAAAACTTTCTTTTATGCGACTGATGTCTGTTCCTGCAACTGATATCTCGTGATCATTACAAGTCATGCAAAAAGAGAATGTATGTTGACACGGTGAATGTGATTTTATAAATTACCAAATGCATCGGAACCATGTAATACTATAACCAGGTGTTTTCCTGGTTGATGGATATGAACTTTGGGAGCTGATATTTCCTGAACTTAGTCAGTGGAAGTTCAATGAAAGTAATACTTAATAAACACTATCTCTAATTTTTTGTGAATCCACTCTATCACCAGCTGTCTAAGGAAATATTTCTGAGGGTTACCATTGTTCTGAACTATGAACATCATTCTATCCAGTATTATATGTCTCGCAAATTGCAGAAATCAACTGATTAAGAGTACCTTCAAGTCTCCTTGAAGAAAATGACTAGTTAACTAAGAATTCAAGTGTTCTGCCCAATCCTGACGTGATCCCCCTAATACTGATGACCTCCCAAGTTGAGATGAATATGAACAAGATTAAGAACACCCAGAAGGTTTGGTCTCATTCTATACCACTACCACTCATTAACTATTCAATCTCATGAAGTTCTGCAGATGCAGTAGCAGGTTAACAGTTCAAAGTAAAACAAATTAAAGAAAATTATTTGCCAGGTGAAGTCTAAAATTTCAATGCTGTAGAGTAGAGAAATCTAACCTTTCTGCAAGCATTGCTGACCCTTCTTCAAATAATTCTTCTACTATTCCTACAGCTGATAGCTTCTTTGATAGTCTGCTGGAAGAATCACGGAATATCTTTCTAAACAAAAATGCTTGGAATTTGTTATACTTCTTTGGTGGAGCGGGAGGTTGAACAGTGTTATCAGGAGGAATTATGTCAACCACTATACAAGTTGTGTCATCCTTAAGGCCGCGTGTCCTCAATGCTTCCTGAACAACATACAACAGCGCACTTTCAAAAAGTTCATTTGCTATCTAATTTCAGTGCCAGTCACGTCTTCCAGTTGTTTAGGTGTCATGTGGTTAGGTGCATGAAGGTCATGCATGCATATTCTCAATTTGCCGATAAATTACCTTAACCACTTGTCTTGCAGCAAGTTCTGCAGGCAATCCACGACATGATTTTGCTGCCACTTCTGAAGATAATGCATCCCAAATACCATCAGATGCAATTATCATCCTCCCACCTGCATTTGATAGCTGGACCAAGAGAACAGGAAGGTCACTAGCCAAGTCAGTCACACATTAAGCATCATCTAAACCAAGGAACTAACAAGTTATATAGCAGGGGGATAAAATGTAAGAGAGATAGTGAAACAGTGACGAGAAAAGAACAGAGTAAAATTGATTGAATGAGCATAGAAGAGGAAGCCAAAAACTGAGCAGATACCTTAACTTGTTTGACATGAGGTATTGGAACAATAAATTCCCCAACATCCATGTCTCCGATTGATCTTGAAAGGCATAAACCCCCTGGCCAACAACGAAGGGGACCAATCTGCGCACATGAAGTAAGCATGTGATTTCACAATCTGAAAACCACTTAAGAGGCAGCCGCTTCTGTGATCAAGCCCATTGGTAAGACCACTAGAAGCATAACCAGAAACAGAAAATTAAGGACTCTAAACAATCTACCTCAGATCCGCCAAAAATGCTCAGCCTTCCAACCTCACCTCCACTTGCTGTAACTCGTTCCCTTCTGTAATTAAAAGACAAAGATTAACATCTGCCTAGAAGAAGATGAAACACTGGAGTTAAAAGTTAGGTATTTACTCCTCAACATTTTCTTCAAGTCTATGATCAACAGTCAGCGCTGTGACAGCACCACCCTGTGTATCCAAAACACACCGTGAATCACCAACGGATGCAACTGTCACCGTCCATCCATCAACTATAACAAATGTCGCTGTCGTTCCAGAAGTTTGGCCTGTTGAAAACAAGATAATAAAAAGAATTCATCTTCTTAAGACCATAACAATATGCTAGGTGGCTAGTAAATTGCTACAAGTAACAAAATGTCATGCCTCTGCTCTGAAATTCCTTGTCAGTTTTCACAAATCCTGCAACTAATGCCCGAGGCAGAGCTTGTAGCCACTCTTCCCGTCCAAGTCCACGAGGAATGGCGCTCAAAATATGATTCAACAAATTATCCCTAGAAAAAATTGCAGCAGCATTTCCATTGTGCCCATCAAAGACCTGAAGATTCGCAAAACAATAAGATCATAATATATGATACATAACTTGTCAGCTTCAAGAATCACGTTATCCAAACATCATCAACTTCTTCTTGATGATATTACTGGCCAATAGATAGTGTCATTCTTTGTCAATTAAGAACCTCAACAATGTCTAAGTTCCAGTACCTGTTACTGACACCTTCCCTGTTAATACTCCTTCATTCATAATTAAGATTACAGGAAATCTCTTACCACATAAATTGTGATCAAGACTTTGAGCAAAAGGAAAAGTGATATAAGTTCACCGCTATGAATGCCTTAGTTCTATGTAAAAGGATGAGCTTTCAAAGAAACTCAATGATTGAAAAACCCAGTACATGTTTCACCTAGCAAAGTTATAAAATTTAACATCCTTGAACACACACACCACCAACCCCCCCCCCCAAAAACCAAAAAAAAAAGTAATAATCATCACACAGAGTACAGAAAACGGGGCATGATTTCAGAAAGCAATCCTAAGCATGTTGCTGACTGAAGTGCAAAAGCAGGATGTTGATCTGCTCTTTAACCACTTTAAACTCATATAAGGATAAAAGGTTTCTTTAGAGAGATTACTTACAGCAAAAACAGAGAATGATGTTGAAGGATTCCCCAAAACTCTCTGGCAATCTGTCTTTGTTAAAACATAATCCTCTCCTTTCCTGGACTGAGCCGCGCACCCATATCTCACTGCTGGCTTCTCCATTTTTTCATTTCTCAGTTCTCTGCTAAGCAGTGCAGCTAATGGTACAAGATCATGCTGATGCTTGTGTCTCTCTTCCCTTGACCCCATTCTTGTCATCACCTACTCCCCCTCCCAATTCCCCACAATTCAAAATAACTTCTAATCCTTCCTATACCAAAACTCGCACTAATCCTTGCATCTCCGCATCCGTCATCTCTATCACTCCTGAATAAATTCCGATCCCAATACCTACAACCAGTTCCTCTAGGTAGTTTACTTTTCTCCCTAGTTATTAAATCTCAGGAAAACCCGCATCAAGAAATTACAAGATTTTTTGGCCAAACAAGCTTAAAGTCGCAGCTTTTATCTGAAACCAATGAAACAGAGGAACAAAAAAATGCCAAAATTAAGCTAAGATTTGAGAAACCCTCATAGCCAAGGTATCAAAACAATGCCATTAAAAAAAACAGCTTTGAAGTTGAAAAACCATTAATAAGATGGGATTTACCTTAAAACAGAATGCTCGCTGGAAGTACTATGTTTCTCCACCAATAAAAGCCAAAATGCAGATCTGACAATGACTGCAAAACTTCTCGTTTTTTTTGCTTGAAGAACAATACAGAGTAATAAAGAAGGGAAATCAACGCGGTTTGATGACAAGGTATGAACTGTAATGCTCCAATCATCAAAAACCCATTACTTAAACCTTAAAAAAGAAAAAAATCCAACATTGGAGACTGGAGGAAACACACCCCACAATTTCATAAACACGCTTATATATGGTTGTGTGTGTGTGGTATGTGGCTGAGTGATTGAATTCAGTGAATTGTTAAACAGAGAAAAAAGTCAGCAAGGGAACATTCAGCACTAGCCTCAAGAAAGGCAAGCAAAGATCCTTACTTTTTTTTGCTTTTCAGTAATTAAAAATTAGTGATGAGTCCTGGGAGGCAAAAGCAATTATAGGGGAAATGAATATATACTACCTTGATGACTGATGAGAGAAAACTGACTTTATGGAAGGGTAAGAACATGGATGTAAGTTTTGATTAAAAAAAAAAAGAAAAGAAAAAGAAAATGGATGTAAGATTGGTTGGATTAGCTGGCTTGAAAATGAAAAGAAAATAAAAGAAAAAGTAGGCAAGATAACAAAAAGCGAGTAATGACCGAACAAAATTGATTGGCACTTGAACGTTGGATTAGCTGTCTATGTTTACTTCTCTTTCTTACAATTATTTTGATGATAATAAGTGGTGAATTATACTTTATCTCCTTGAACTATACAGTGTTACATTTAAAATTTTTTCAGTATTTATAATTATTTTTCTATTCCAAGAATTCAATTGTATCAAACAAAAACAATGATGCTGTTACTGCCAAGAAGTAGATAAAATTAACCACATGCTTAATCAATTCCTAATTAACAAACGGAATGTTTTCATTAGTAGCTTAAAATGTCATAAAACATAGGGGACAACTTGATACAATTAACAGTCCATACTGGCAATATGAGATATAATTATAATTGAGCAGAGAAAAAATAATGGATTTGTTTGGACGGAGTATTATTTAAAATAATTACTATATCACTTTTTATGATGTGATGCATGTGAAATAAAAAAGTGATTAAAATATAAAAAAATAAATTAAAAAATATATTTATGATGCAAGCGATTATCCTGCTTTAAACTATACTTTCTAAAAATGTACTAGTATTACATTTCAAAACTTACTAAAAACTTTAGCAAATACTAAAAACATTGCCGGTATGAGTAAGATTGCTAAATACGTGTGGAAGTGGAAGTCACCGACTCACCTACAGGGAAAAGTGACCGCTCTGCTGAGTCTGTGTCTATGTTCTATCCAAATCAATGGACCATTTCTTTTTTTAATGGAAAAGTTGAAGTGATTAAAATGTAAAAACTAAGCAAAGAAAGAAATTGAGAGGAGGGATGGGACCTTTTAGGAGATAAAACAAAAAAAAAAAAGGCTGACACGTGCGGAAAGATCATCTGCACTTTGCATGTGTTTCTGTGAAAAGCCTAATTATAGGCTTACCAGAAAACGCAGTTACCACGTTTGGATTTCACTGTCCTGCTTGCGAAAAAACAGCTGCAAAGAATGGTGAGCTGCATATTTGGTGGAAATTATTTTCTTTTTTTTTAATAAAAAAAAAAGGTGTCCCAAAAGTGGTGGCGGTGCCGCTGCAGCTTGTGGCGGTGATCGGTGGTCCCAAAAGTGGTAGTGGTGGAGGTGGTGGCAGTCCTTTTTTAGTCTCTCTAAAATTTTATTTATTTTATTTAATTCTTTTTTTGGTTTACTGCTCGAAACAAGTAAACCCAAGTAATCTTCACTTTCAGTGAGCAACATCTCCTTCCGAATTGATTTAGCAATGATAATAACAGAATTTGGAATTTCATCTCAAAATTAATTAGCAATAAACGTAGTATTAATGTGAAAAAAATCTTGAAAAAAAATTCTTCAAAATTGGATGTGAGACATACCACATAGTATTAATTGGATGTGAGACATAATGTAAAAAAATTCTTGAAAATTGGATGTGAGACATTTTATTTTATTTTTTTAACCAATAAGATATTAATACTGTCTTAGTTAAAATTCTTGTTCCTATAGTAGATAGAGATAGATGTGTTCTTTATTACAATTTGCACATACATTTTGAGTGGGACTTTAGTCCGTTTGGATTGCTATTTTTAAAAAATTTTGTAGAAAAATTTATTGTAACAATTTGATATACGTGAGATGAAAAATAATTAAAAAATACATTCACAAAAACTATAAAAATTTTTCTATTAAAAAACACAATCTAACACAAGATATTCGAGCCCTCGAGCGGCCAAAAGAAGGAAAAGCATTGTGCAGACTTTAATGGAGTTACCTGGGGCTGCTCCAAGAGTTGCCGGCTTTTGGAGTATGCTCTGGGATTTAGGTTTGTTGAGTCAGTAAGAGTCAATTGACTTCTTGACAGAAAAAGACGAAGCTCATTTTCAATTCACTTGGGGGTTAGTTAATTCTTAGTAGCAGGGTGGTTGTGTGAGTTTTAGTCCCACATCGGGGAAGGGGTTGGGGTTTGCTGGGTAGATAAGTCTCCTGGGGCTGCTCCAAGAGTTGCCGGCTTTTGGAGTATGCTCTGGGATTTAGGTTTGTTGAGTCAGTAAGAGTCAATTGACTTCTTGACAGAAAAAGACTTTAATGGAGTTAGCTTCTAGTTCTAGTCCTCACCCAAAGGCCACATGGAGACAGAATTAAATAGGGCCGTGAGATGAGGCGGGATGCAACGCAACATCACTCAACGATTTTAATTGCTATAAACCTGTGAGCAACTGTATATGTACGCAAGAAATAATTGCCAGTCGTTTTCATGAAAGATGTATATTCAATTCTTGGCCTCTCAAAATCACAAATTTTGCTCCAGTTGATATCTTCTCATCTGTTACTAATAAAGGAGAATGAATGCATATTAAAGGAGGATAGTCTCAACTCTCAACAATTATGGAAAAAAATTATCTCTTTGGCTGCATCGAAGGATTTGACTAATGATTTGAAATCTTCACAAATTTCTCGAGTTGTTTAGATTACTCAAGAAATATTTAGATTTATCTAGTTTTCAGAATTATTTAGATAATTGAAAAATTGCAATCTCAAACATCTCTTAAGTAATTCATGCAATTAGAGCGATCCGGTGTGCATGAATTTCAAATATTTCATTAAATTTTTCAATCCAAACAAAGCCAAAAACAATTAACATCGCACTAGCTGTTGAGGGATGGTACTTGTTAGAATGTGCACTAATTCGCCACATTAATTCACGCCTTGTACAACAAATTTAAAGCATCAATTTTCTGGTTTTGGTAAATCTTAAACATCGATTGATGGTTACCGTTTCCTACCTTGCAATTTTCTTTAGTTGTTTGAGACAGTTATTTTTCTCGTTGAATGAATTCGTTTGCTATAGGTTTAGATGTCTCCTCAAATATGCCCACTTTTCAATCCTTATGGCTAAATTCAATTCAATAGATACTGGCAGTTGCAAATAAAACTGCCAAATTCTCCATAAACACATCAGTAAGTTGTAGTTAATATACTTCTGTTCCCTGATAAAATAGGAATTTTGCGAACTTCCAATAGGGAAATTACAGTTTTAATTGTGTAGGATAATCTCCAAATCCATATGAAATCATTTCGAAAATACAAAATGAGAGTGGGCAAATAAATTGTGTGTTTGTGGCAAGTTGATGTTCATGGAGTTTGTGGTCTTCTTGAATGCAGGGACATTGTCATTTTGATCAAACTTGTACAAGGATTTATTCATTTTATTATTATTTTTTTAAGAAAACCATCAAGAAATGACGGAAATAAAGTATAAATCCCCACCTGTTTATTAAAATTTTTTAAAAATTAGAGTAATTGAAAAAGGATTAACAAGCTCCACATTTATGGTATTATTATGAAGGTATTTGAATTTTCTTTTACTTGAAATCTTGTCGTGTTTGTATTATTTTGCCGATTTTTGAATGCTCCTTTCGTTTCTTGACGTTCTTTAAAATTATTGGGATGAATTGATAGTCATAAAAATAATTACGTACTTTTTGGGGTCTTCAGAAGAGTTCCAAACTGAACCGGAAAAGAATTTGACGAGTTCAAGATGAAGATATGGAGAATTCTTTCTTATCTTCAATCTTCAACTATTTAGTCCTCAGTCCATTGGTTGCTAATAAGGCATATGGGGTATTTTTTCATGGAGTAGACTGTAAACTTTTCCAAAGTCACTTCCTATTAGTCAAGTCAGCAATTCAAAGTTAATAAGGCAGCATATGGTATTTTGCTTTCCCAAAAAAGAAAAGAAAAAAGAAGAAGAAGAGGCATATGGTATATGCATGGAGTAGATTGTTAATTTTTTCAAAGTCAAGAAAGTTCAAAACAAGAACATACAAGTTCCAAAAACTTGTTTAAGACATCACATACTTAGGAGAAAAATAGGGAACTAGATAAATTAAATTGATTCACAAAAATATTTTATTTCCTTAAACATGTTTTCCACAGCAAAAGGTTAATGAATTTACTGAAATAATTCTTTGATTTACTTTGTATTTAGTGTCTTTTTTGTAAAGCATAGCCAGCTTTCGAGTGCCATCCCTATCATTTTTTGAATTAATAGACTAGTATTGAAACTAATTATTTATATAAACTTCACTACTTAGCATAGCCTTTTTTTTCAGTGTTGTTCCAAATTTTCCTACTTCCCTCCCAAAAAAAATTTGATAGTCTATTATTTGTAAAAAAAAATTATTTTATCTTATATATATTATATCACAAAAAGTACTGTAATATTATTCTAAAAAATTTTTGAATAATTCCCCCACGCACATCCAAAATCAAAATACACCAACTGTCATAGGCTAATGGAAGTTTCTTGCAAAAATGATATAGAATGGATAAAAATTTTCGATAAACATAATCTTGATAAAATTAGTAAATGAACCAAAAGGGAAAAAAAAAAAAGAATCCTGCTTTATCTAATTTTTCAAGAAAATTCTCTCCCTTTTTATTTCTGTCCTTTATCGAAAGGCGTGCCCGACTCGACACGGTCAGCCTAACTTTGTGTAGGGCAGCTCCAAAAGCACAATTCTTCTTCATTCTTTCATTCTTTTCTTCGTTCTACCTTTTTATCCCGAGTGTCAAACACGTCCTAAGGACTTCAGATCAACGCAACAGCTCCCTTTCCTAATTTAAAAAATAAAAAATATATATATATGATTAAAAATAGCAGTATATGAGTATAAATAGATATACTCTGTAGTAGTATCAATAATTTTGCCTGTAACTTATGTAATTCTATAAAAATTGGGATCAAATTAGAAAGTTTAGATTTTTAAAAAGGCATCGATTAGGATGTCCAGTGCCGCCGCCGCCGGCTACTGTCGGAGCTATAGAGAGATCATATGCGACGCCGGCGCCGGTGCCGCTGCAGGTAACCACTCAGCTCAATTTTGCCTCGCCTTTATTTCACATTCCTAATTTTTACTATTTTGTTTGGTTTCAGCTGAAATGTAGTTGAATTGGGATTCTTTTCCCTGTATAAATTATTTAATTTGATCAGAAAAATTGTTATGTTATTGTGTTATAGGTGCAATAGCTGCCACATTTGTATGTCCATTGGATGTAATTAAAACAAGATTGCAAGTTTATGGCTTGCCTGAAATGGCTCGTTCTGGTCATAGAGGTGTGTATTGCTCTTTTGATTATTGAATGATTTAAACATTTCCGTTTCTTATTTTGTTATTTTTTCGGGTGATCTATCATGCTTATCTCTATGCAAAGTTAAACAAGCAATGTCTTGAAGATGGGAATTTTTGGCCAGAACAAATAGGCTTGTGGACATGGATCATCGCTGGATTTCGTTGCAATGTTAATCTGCATATATTTTAAATGTGGATTCTTTGTTACATTTTTCTGTATTTGAGCTCATTGGGTGCCTACTAAACTTGTTATTTGCAACCAAGCGTGCGAATGTGGCACTAAAGCATATCTTTTAAAGTAAATATTAGTTAAGATGGTTTTATCATATATTCTGCCTACAAGCTGCTCATGTTCTGCGTTGAGTGATTCTTGGTGGACTAAAGTCCTTTTTTGGCCTATAAAACGCTGAAAAAAGCATTTGATTACTGAACTACTAAAAACAATTGGGAAATATTCTGGATCTGGTACAATTCCAGTGTTCCTATGATTATTGTGATCAGAAGAAAGCAAGAACTTTAAGTAACTGTAGTAGCTATATTAGTAGCATTTCTAAGGTTAGACAACTTGTGCAAGATTCTTATTCGCAGCGTATGAGCTGTTTAGATGAGTGTGACTAGTGGTGTCAGTCAGCATAATTAGCTCGACTTGCACAATATAAATCTCGTAGCCATAATTGGTTTCAGCGAACTATCTGCATACAGGTTCCCAAGATTAGTAATCTTAAATGCCTCCTATTAGTAATCTTAAGTGCCTCTAATAGGAGTAGCACCTCCAATTTAGATAATTTCTGTATAATTTCTTTTCCTTCTTATTCTTTTTCTTCATTTTTGGGCAAAATAAATATTTTGCTATGCAATTTATGCTTTTTATCTTTTGGCAACTTTCAGGCAGTGTCATTATTACAAGCCTACAAAATATAGTACGAAATGAAGGTTTCCGGGGATTGTATCGGGGCCTTTCACCCACATTAGCCGCATTACTTCCAAATTGGGCAGTGAGTATCATTTTATTGAGTATTTTCAATTATAACATCTGAAACTTTTATGCAATATGGAATATGAGAATATAGTCAGATTGGTCTGTCATTTCCCTTGTGGGTTGCATATATTGGTTGCTCTAAATATTTGAGTCTTGGGATATTGGTCAGATACACTCTATGAAACTTCTATATGTGATAGAATCAGTCAAAATATGGTTTTGTTGGACTGTGTGGCTATTTGCTGCTAACACCCCCGCCACTACCCCTACCCCCCGGCGGGAGGGCGAGAAAAAAAAATCCTTTTCTTCTTTTCGTGCCCCCAGCAAAATTTATGCTTCTACGTCTATATATCCAACTTTTGTTCCTTTCTTAGTAGGTAAGATTACTTAATTTCAGACCCATGCGACTATTATCTGATAAAGACAAAACACTATAGATTGTAACCAGAATATATGCTCACACCCTAATTCTTAAACACAATTTTCTGAATGCTTTAGGCATAATTATAGGCTAAAGTAGCATCTATCCTTTCTGCATCATAGTTTTTCCACCTAATAGCAAGTGGGAAGTAATTTCTTTTCTTATCAAAAGTATGCAGGTATCTTCTGCTCATTTTAATTGGCATTAGAACATATTGCTGTCCTTTTCCTTCATATGTCCTCTAATGACACAAGCTCATGTGAATGTGCAGGTATACTTCTCTGTTTACGGACATCTCAAAAGCCTGTTGCATTCACATGGTTAGTTCTTCTATGTTACCGCTTTGCTCTCTCATGCTTGGAGTTTTGTATAGATGTTTATAACTTTATAGATTTTTGCCTGCCTTGATGCATAGTGGTTATCAGACCATTAAATCTTTGCTACTCACTAGGAATTACATCTTACAATGTCCTATGGTGGACATGCAGTGGATAGCAGTGGTCAGTCAACAATTGCTGCAAATGTGATTGCTGCTTCTGGTGCTGGGGCTGCAACAGCTGTTGCAGCAAATCCCTTGTGGGTTGTTAAGACCCGACTCCAGGTATGTTGATGTTGTTTATGCTCAGTCGTAATGTAGAAATTCAACTTTGCTGGTTAGATTCTTTTGAAAGATTCTCTATTCATATATCAAACTGAGGCATTTCTTTTTGAGCAATTTGATGTAGCATGAAAGCTACATTCCTGTCCTACTTCAAGGTATCTAGCCAATATTTAAGATGCATAAATTTGTTTAGCTATTCCTCTTGATAAGTGTATTTGTTAAGAGAGCTGATGGATTACAAAAGGTCAGTGCATGGAACAAATTCTGCAATTTATTTCCGTTTGCAGTGTAGTATTTTTGAAAGTGCAAACAAAAGTGTGTGTACGCATTGTGAAATCCAATTAGCTGAGCCTTCTGTGATCCCTAAAAGAGTGTACTTCTCATGAAGATGATTGGAGCATTTCATTCACTTACCAGATTTAAGTCGCAACTTTGTTATGTCAAGTTACCTACGGGATGTTTAACTGGTCGTGGCCTGGACAACTTGTTACTTGCACAATGTTTAAATGTAATGCTTGTTTCCCTGTATTCTGAATACATACATATTCAAGTTCAAGATTTCTTCATGCTGGCCATCATTATGACAAACAGACAAAGGGACAGTTTATTCAAGCCTGAAATTATTATCGAACCTATAGGTCATGGCCATGTGTCTAACAGTTAGTAGCCTTTTATCTGTTCACTGAGGGATATTTTCGTTATTATTTTGGCATTACCTGAGATACCTTTATTCTTATTGAACAGTTTTCCTTAGTCTAGGTTTCTTTTCTGTACATTTCTAATCTTGAAACCTTTTCTTTTCTTTTTGTAGACACAGAGAATGAGGCAGGGTGTGGTTCCTTACCATGGCATATTATCTGCTTTGAGACGAATAGCACATGAAGAAGGAATTCGAGGATGGTACAGGTCAGTGCAACTTGATCTACTCAAATCCAAATGAACAAATCTTGCTCCATTAATTCCACCAAGTTCTTTACTTAGTGCAAAGAACTTCTGAGACTCCATTGGACTGTTTAATCATTATCCTACGTGCTCGAGTGAATTATGCATTAGACAAATTGTCTTTTGACAATTATTGGATGCATAGCATATATCTCCACTCAAGAATCATTCTGTTTTCCAATTCCTTTTTCTCTGGTGGATACAGTGGCCTTCTTCCATCTTTAGCTGGGATAAGTCACGTGGCAATCCAATTTCCGGCATATGAACATTTGAAGGCCTACTTGGCAAAAAGGAGTGAGATCTTTTAACTCTTTTAAATGATTTTTTGGATTAAGAATTTGTTTCTCACGTAATGTCTAATTCTCTGTGGTCATATTGGTTTTGGCTTTTCAGATAGCAAAAAAATCAATGAGCTGAGACCTGGGGAGGTTGCAATTGCCTCTTCAATGTCTAAAGTTGTTGCCTCTTTAATGACTTACCCACATGAGGTAGGACTTGGTGTTTTTGTAAATACATCACAAATCACTTTGCAGCAAAAATGCCTTTTTCTCACTTGGCTACAATCTCATTGTTGATACCCATCAGAATGTCTGATTGTTGTGTACACCAGGTTGTGCGTTCCAGGCTGCAAGAGCAAGGCCGACTAAGGAACCCTGAGATCCATTATGCAGGTGTTATAGATTGCATTAAGAAGATTTTCCTTAGAGAGGGTCTTCCTGGGTTTTACCGTGGCTGTGCAACTAATCTTTTGAGAACAACTCCATCTGCGGTTATTACTTTTACATCTTATGAAATGATACATAGATTTTTGCAGAGTGCTATTCCTCCAGCAGAGAGGCGTTCAAAAGCACAACCTAAACCTGATAGCAATATTGATTCCCAGAATAGTACTGCAGGAAATGAAGCTAAGAGCAGTGTTTCAGATCAATCTCAAAATACATCTAACCAAAGAACTTTTATTCCTTTGGCAACTCCTGACAAGCTAACAACTAGACAGTGATTATAACCTCTTTAAAACCGAGGTTCCACAAAATTAAGTGGGTTTTTGTTGTTATTTATAGGGAGATCACTACGAGAAGTGATCTCGTTTTTGTACTTCTCAGCTAGTTACCGCAAGAGCTTGTTTGTTGTATTTGTTTGGTGGCTTCGTCTTCTTTCGTGTAAATTTTCCTTTTTGTTGGAGGATTCCAAGTTCCAATACGAAAAACAATGGATTTATTTTTTCTTGTTCCTGCGGTAGATTCATTTTACTATAAGCTTGGACAATGTTATTCATGATGTTGATGTTTGTTTCTGTGCCAATGCCCCCTCCATCTTAAACCTTTTGCCTACTCCTCGTCCCCAAAAACATAGACAGGAAGAGATATGCAAGAGTATTGAAGCTTCGTTTCCTGGTGGTACGATGGAAAAACTAGACCTACCCAAACTGCCTCCAAGGCAAAGGAAAGCAGATTTTAACTAATTTGCAGTTGCAGCAGATTCAAGAGTTTTGCACTCTGTAACATCTGTTTCTTTTAATTCTGCAACATGTCTCTGCCATTCTATCTCTTTCAAGGTCTCCAATGGTTCACGCATTTTACGCCTGACCTCCGTTTTCTTCTCAAGCTACAACTGCTGGTTGTGTCCATTGCCAGCTTGAACCCCAGCTTTAGAGTTTTCAGTACACCATTGCATTTTCGGATTCAGGAATTTCAATGTGTCGTTGGGATTTGTATTAATCATGGCCACTGATTTTTCCTATAGTAAATGGGTTGTGGCTAGGTGCCTCTCTATACCCGAAAGCTTAAAAAACCACAATGATATTATCTCCATTGAATTTAGAGGAATTTTAGCCGCTATTGCATCTCTCAACAGGCAGCCGCGAACTTGCCATTAGGCTTGACTTGAGCAGCTAAAAGAGTTTTGTTCGTCTTTCATAGGACGAACATGTTACAGCGCCTTGGCTGTTGCGCATGTTTGCCTTGTGATTAGTAGTATTCCTAGGATAAGTAAGAGCTATGAAATTGGATTGTAAAAAAAAAAAGAGCTATGAAATTGAGAAACTGTATATCATCCTCGTTATTCGTTCTCGCTCTAGTAAAAGCTTGAAGCAAAGACGGCATAAATCCCACGTGGGGCTACCAAGACCTAAGCATTGTTACGGCGCAATTTGCATAGAAAGCTTGATTTCTCCCTTCTCAAATTCCCCAAGAGATCATTTATTTCAGAAAATTCCATGAGATGAAATCAAAGTTCAAAAGACAGCTGCATTTCTTTATGTACATTGGTATGCACTTATAGCTCTTTCACTTTCTCATACATGTTTGGAAAAGAAGGGACGGCGGATCAAATACAAAATGCCGAGAGAGAGAGAGAGAGAGTGTGTGTGTGTGTTATGATTCGCTCATTTGCAGCACAGAAAATGGGTGTATTGATGTGTACTTAAGTTCTAGGAAAAGTGAGCAAGGATCTCATCTACTAGCACTAGTAGTAGAGGAGCTACTAGCCCATACATCAGCCACGGAATTCGGCGAAGATGGACATTTTACATTCTTCAACAATACAATGTCTTCTGATTCTGGCGAAGCGACTGTTGCTTTTCTAGACTCAACAGCCTTTTCATCAGTCTCATCTGTCTTATCAATTGAAGTATCTTTGCAATTCTTTATCTCCTTCAAGGTCTCCACGACCTCCTCCATTTTCGGCCTCATGTCCTTCTCAAGCTGCAAACACCTGAAAGCTAACTCTGCTACTGAAGTTGTCATCCTCCAAACCTCGGTATCTGATTTGTATTCAAGAGATGGATCAATCAACTCATCAAACGCACATTTTTGAATCCTGTTTATTGCCAAGTTAGCTAGATTGATCTCATGCCTGTGCCTGCTTATGTCGACTGCTGGCATTGATGATATGAGCTCAATGAGGACGACACCAAAGCTATAAACATCACTTTTATCGGTAAGCTGGTAGCATTGATGATACTCTGGATCCACGTACCCAGGAGTCCCCTGTGGAGCAGTTGAGATATGACTGACATCATTTGGGAACAGCCTGGAAAGTCCAAAATCTGCAACTTTGACACAGAAGTTATGATCAAGGAGTATGTTATTAGTCTTTACATCACGGTGAATAATATCTGAATTGTGGAGATAGGCCAACGCATCAGCAGTTTCAATGGCAACATTCATCCTGTGTTGCCAGGTGAGGTGCTTATCCTTGGCTCTATCACCATGGAGATGATCGGCAACTGTGCCATTAGGAATGTACTCATAAACAAGGAGGAGTTCACGACAACGTCTAGAAGTGCAGCCATATAGAGTAACAAGATTCCGGTGCCTCAGACGGGTTAGAATTTGAATTTCATTCATGAATTGCTCCATTCGCTTGAAGTTGTGCTCATAAAGACGCTTAACTGCTACTTCTCTTCCATCGCGAAGCTTGCCTGGATTGCAGAGAACGAAAAATTGGCTACAAAATTAGATGCTATATATCATATAGTTTGTTGACAAATCATCTGTATGTTAGGTTGTTGCAACTCAGAATTCCAGTCTTGAGACAGAATTTTTCACAGTTTTGAGTTCCTTACCAAAGTATACAGTTCCAAAACCTCCGTCTCCAAGTTCTTTAGAGGCATCAAAACTATTAGTAGCTTCTTCAAGTTCAGAGTAGGAGAAGACGGGCACTCCAAAGTAAACGCTGCCACCTTCAAGGTCCAGATTTGAGGAGGGTTCTGAAGTGTTTCTTGAGAGGAAGTACGAGGCGAAATTCATCTTGTTCTTGCGGTGCCGAATAAAAAGGAGCGCCAGGACTATAACTATGGATGCACTAATAGGTAAAACTGAAAAACATAAAAAAAAAGCACATTTCAAGATCATGCTACCTCAAATTTGGTTTTGACACTTAATTTGCTGGGGAACAAAATGACGAGAGAAGATCAATTTCTTGGATAGTTTTGAGGCGTAATTGTACTTCTAAACCACATACAGCATAGTAGTAACAGTGAGTATGTATGTACCTATGGGCAGAATGACTTTCAAGTTCTTCTTTCCTGCATCAAGAGTTAATCAAAGCAAAGGGGGTCAGTTCGGGCACAAGAATAGATGAGGGACTATATACTGCATCCAGAATGAGAAACAATCAAGAAAGAAGATTGTAAAATTGCCAACTAAGAAACAAATGCAGGCAGAACAAATCAGTAAAATAGTATTCATATGCCTTTTCCAGAATAGCCACAACGCGGATCCCAGAGCCGACTCCAGTCAACCAGACACTCGCGTCCTTCATGGCTACAAGTATAGCAATCTTCAGAGAGATGCCACTCGAGATCGAACTCAGCAGTCAATAACTGAAACAAGTCGGTGATCTCTGAGTAATTATGCCGGGAGACTACGGGAAGAGTGACATTTTTACAGAGTGATTGAATGTCTGCACTGAAGTTCACCGTTGGAGCGTGATGTTGTGGAGTTTGATAGTATATGGTGAAGCCATTATCAGGCTCAACACATTCGTCATAGTGTTTGTATCCGCCGAAAAAATCAGCTGGGTTATGGCTTGTTTCGAGGCTTCTAGGGCATCTGTAGAGCGTGATATTTGGCACAATCGAATATGAAATGGAAGGATACTTTGGAAGAGGCATAACACCATAGTCGAAAAATTCGCAACTTCGACGACCCAAATGATATCCAAGTAAGTTGTCATGAAGCGTGATCACAGAGTTGCGTATATCTAACGCTTCAGGCCATTGATCTTCTGTAAAGCCATATACTACAAGTTTTGGAGATGGTGTTGCCTCACAGTTGAGCTTGAAGAAGCCACAATGAAGATAATGTGACGAATCGAAGAAAGGGAAGCGTACCCCAGTGAGGTTTCCACAATTAAAACTCTCTGGGCAAGTAGTATTAGTGAACTTGCTATCTTCTTCAGCCGAGACGGAGAGAGGCAGGACATGAGAAATCAAAAAGAAAGCCAAAAACAATCCAAAACCCATACTCGAACTTCCTATCTATTACCTAGCAACATACCAAAGCGAAACAGAGAACCTATGGGAAATCAAATCATGAGGAATACTTTAATTTTAATACGCTAAGCTTCAGGTACTCTAAGTAACGACGAGAAGGGAAAAACCAGCTCCATCTATGTCACGCCAGTTGACTTGTGGAAATTTTAACGAAGACTTATGGAAAATTGCTGGTTGGTCCATATGAAAGGCAGGAATTTTCCATCCCAATTTCCACGATGACTTAAACCACAGAAAGACTTGACTTGCTTGACTCTTCAACAAAGAAAGTGCACTTCACGTTTTTGAACCACAGAACTCTAACCTTATGTGGGCCTCAGAAAATTGTTTCTTGGTATGCATTAACAATATAATTTGTATAGATGGTTTTAACAACTCTGTTTCAGGTCATCGAGAATTGAGTTCTGAGATCAGCTAATTGGATGTGTGATCTCATCTCTACCTACTTTTATATCACTGTTCCGTAATAAGAATCAGTCAAGACACATTCAGAAAAAGTTGAAGGTGACATGAAAATCAGGAAGTTTCTTGTTTGCATTTTTCGAGTACATTTTTTTTTGTCTTCCCATACTGGAGAAGACATGGAGATTATTTGAAACTGCCCGTTCTCCCGAAAGTTCTCAAGGACTTGACTGATGTAGTGTGGCTTATGGCACACCGTCCTTGCCCACCGGGGCCAAAATCAAAAGCAAAAGAAGAAATAGACACAAAGGTAACAAGAAAGGAATTCCAAGTCAATTTCATGCAAATCTGTCACAAGAATTGATTTTTAGCAGCCAATCATGCACCTAATCTCCACAATCTCTATACCACATTTCTAGAGTGTGGAACGTGGAACACAACCTGCCCCAACAAAATTAAATGGCTATGAAAAAGAAGGAAGAAGTGAAACAGAAAGAAACATTTTTTATCAATAAAATTACTAGAATCATGATTGCCAAGGCGAGAAAAAAGCAAGTTGCAGCCTCATTATGTACCATTAACAAGCACATAATGATGATGTTTCTAATGCCATATAAATGAGCAATAACTTGTTGATGTTAGTAAACCATATGCTTCTTTTTAGTAGGAGTAAGATGACGTGTTTCTAACTCTTCTTAAACCCCTAATCCATTGATTTTTCCTACGTTTCTGACTTCTAACTCAAGGAGGAAGGATGGTCTTTCTTTCATTCATTCAAGAATTGGCCTTAGAGGGAGCCTCAACATCAACTTTCACGTATTCACATGACTTTCGCTGTTTGGGCTCCTAATAAAGATATTTGAGGGAAAGGCACTAACTTGGGAGGCAACTATAAAGGAAGCACAACTACTTAAGACAGATGAAAATTGTTAGAGATTCTACCATCACTGCAATTCCTTTTGTAGGGCTGAGCAGTGCAGAAACAAACCATTTCATTTCCTTCCAACGCAAAAGAACCACCACTTCTTTCACATTCTTTGCAACTATTTCCACTCCATGTAAGTATAAATCCGTTTTCCAACAACTTTACGCAGTCTAAATTCTCTATTGATGAATTATTTGTCCCTCCTTCCAGGTCAACTGGTGCAGCAACATGAGACTGACAAGGCGTTACAGTAGAGTTGATCTCAATTTTTCCATCTTCTATAACAGCATAAGAGTGGTACGGATCATCGGAAGCACAAAGCGATGGGGTGCTGCCTATATTCAACTCAACAGGAAAGGAGCTGTTTCAATCGTTAAACAAGCAGAGATTGGCAAAATTGTGGCCAAATTTGACTGAAGACCGATCAAAAGCAAAAAGTTCCCGGGGAGCAATACATGCAGCATTCAGAACTTCAGCATTCACCAACCGGATGGATTGGTTTTGGTAGGTGGCACTCAAGAACGTACTCACTTCGAGATGTTAAATAAACAGGTTTGTTTCCTTTTCAGGATAACTCAAACCCTGGATAACCACAACAATCTGGATAATTTTCTTCTATGATCTGGACAGTGTAGCTTATCTGTGGACCATTTTCACAATTTCTAGACTTGCAGGCTTTGTATCTCCTGCCCACTGGTTCAACTGACTCTACCAAGATAATGTGCACCATAATAGACATGACTCTAACACGAAAGACAGTGCTGATTCTTAGCAAGCTGAGCTGAGCCATTACTAGAGTGGAAAGGGTCTGTACCATATGATATCTAAGACGTATATAATAACATCTGAGCTAAATTCAAAATAATTCAAGTCACCTTCAATGGTTAGCATTTTTGGTTTCTTACCAAAGTTTTTACTAACTTTGACATGGTTTTGTTGTCTCATTCTTGCGGCACTATTAAACAAATCTAGCATTTTTATGCCTCAATTGTATTCCTTTACCATATCAGGGATCAGGGGTGGCTTAAACATGTTACTTGATTTTGAGTCCATTACAAACAAAAATAAATAAATAAATCTTGTTCCAGATTTCAGATGTAGAATTATATCTTACTGCAGAAGCAGATAAGCCATTTTCGCAGCCAAAAAAGAAAAAGAAAATAAAAACAGTAAATACCATTCACATGCCCGTCATGTTGGTACTGAGTTGGCCTGAAGAAGTTTCAACAGGAGTGACATGATTCACGAAAAATGAAAATTTTGATGACTTGTTTGACAACGAACAGGAAATAACTAGTCTAGTCAAGCTTTGTCGGTAACCGAATTGGATATAATTACACCTATAATAGAATAATCAATCAAGATGTAAAACAAAGTAGAGATACAGAAGCATTTTTTTTTTTTTTTGGAACAAAATGTTGTACGTCATACCCATTTGATATTTTCAAAAGAAAAAGAAAAACTTAGTCGAAGCCAAAATTTTTCTTGGAGTCTGATCTACTTGATTAATCATTTTCAATTTGGTTTTGCTTCTTTGTTCTTTTATTTTTACTTAAAAAAAAATAGACTAACTTATTCCATATAAAATTCTTGCAGAGTACATCAATTGCGAATGAAAAGTATCGTACAGTTCTGAGTTTCAATCAACAGTTAGAATCTAAATCTAAAATTTAAATATCCAAATTTCTCTTCAGAAGTGCCTTGTATATTCAAGGAAGGAAAAAACATTCAGGTAGAAGCAGAAAAAATATTTCCCAGAAATAAAAAAAGAAAACATACTTCTAATAGACATATCAATCTTGGTCAAAGCCCAAAACCCAATTTCTGCAAGGAGTACACATTTGAGACCGTTGATCCCGCAGAAGTTTCTAAGAAGTGTAACTTTTGAACAACTTGTTTGACAACAAACAGGATACTAGTGGTCAGTCAAGTTTTGCCGGCAAAACTGAACCAGATAGTAGTAAATTAATTGAGATTGAAGACAAGTAGATACATTAATTTACTGTAGTTAGGGATCACATCCATTTGAGATTCCATGGTCTTAGATTGTTAGGCAGTGGCGGTAATTACTTTTTCTTTATCACGCAAAGGGAAAGGGATAAAACGTTGACTGATCCTATGAAGATTAAGTAGACAAGTGCAAAAGAGTTGTCTGGTGTACATTGGCTGAAAATATTTAGGTGGATGATTGACAACTAACATAACAAGCTGAAGTATACCCAAAACCAATATTGATCGACAGCCTGCAGCACTTGACTAAGGTTAAGGCAAAGGGAGAGAAGTATATGACATAGCTATGCAGTTCATTTCTTCAAACAATCATCTCAGTTTATTTAGTTCAATTTGTCAGCAAGACCCTTAATTTCAGTAGTTAGCAATTCTGGATGTTTGAGTTAGACTAGAACGTCAACATCAATAATTACTAGCTGACCAACTGAAAATACATAAAATCTCCTCATACCTTTAATATTAGACAAGGGTGAATACGATAGCAGCAAAAAATGCATATTAGTCAAAAGAATGAGAACCGGAAAGAGTTGCAAGGAGGAGGAATGGGACAGAACATTCTGTGGGATGAAACGCAGAATGATTTGCAACTATGAGTTCGGCAAGCACTACAGAGAACATTTTACATATAATGACTGAATGAGTGCCGGTATCAAGAGCGACTTGTTCACGTTACAAAAAGTGCCAGAAATCTCAGAGACTGATTCTATGAAAAAAATCTTGATGACTGATCAGCAGACTGGTTGGAGATATGAATCATCCTCAGGTTCCTATATCCATGAAGGACGATTACACTATGCTTTGGCAAGCTGAGGATATTCTAGCTGTGCAGCAAATCCCTTCTCAGATTTCATTAGCATTAACAAACCTAAAGCCATAATCTTGCATAAGAGTTCCTGACAAATCAAAGAATTTTTTTTTTTTTTTTTTTGACAAGAGAAGGCAGGATTACTCCATAGGACACTTAATAGGTAAGAGGGTGGGGTGGTTTAAATTTTACAGAAGCCTACAGGTGGTGACATAAACATCAGGGCAGAGTTACCCGAAGTAACATAAGTTGTAATCACTGGCTTTATGTCCTGCGCTGCTTTTCAGGCTTTCAACACGACTAACTGGAAATTGAGTTGAATGGATTAGTAATTCTTAATAAAGTTGTCCAAACACACAAAAATCTTTTGCTCCTATCTAGAATACCTGTTTCGGATAGCAATGGGAACTAAAGGTTGTTATGGTATCTCCATACACAGTGTAAACCTATATTACACCTTCAACTGGTCCAAACACCAGAATTTTAGATTTTGCCTCATTAGAGGAACCCCTGGGACTTTTCTGTGAACAAGAAATTATCTTATTTGTGAGGTCAATCAGTTTCCTGGTATAGAGGCAGCACATTAATTTGTTAGTGAGGAGTCCTTGCTTCTCAATTCATCTCTCGTCCTCTTGCATTTTTTAAGACTGAGTACCGAATCATCGAATATAGAATCAGCCGCAGCATCAAATAAAAATACTAGTATAAAGGGAATCTGAACTCTACGATTGTCAATTTTTTAAATCAAATCTTAGCATCAGAATGCAGGGACAATGGTTAGCTAAAGTCTATTCAAACGAAAGACTTGTCTTTAAGCTAATTGTTCATGAAAATTCAGACAACTACTGTGACACCTTCGATATGAACTCCCCGCTAAAGAGATTAATATCTTAAAACTAATCTATCAGAAGACCTTGACGCAGCATAGTATTCCTACTAAATAGTTTAACTAACGTAAGACAGCAGATCAGGTGGCTACTCAAACAATGCACTCAAGAGCAAAATTAATCTGCCCATTTGACAAGCATCTTTCTAGAGGGCAAGCCAGATGTGAAGTTCAGTGAATTCACTTGAATTTTGCAGCAAATATGATAATGAACACTTTTGGAGAAAAAACTCATAAAGGGCTCAAAGTACTTACGAGGTTTACAACTCTCCAAATGAGGCCTATCAGGGCAAAAACACCGCATGCGACCATCGGTTTCATTAAAGCCACAACGACCACCACTTCGCTCACATCTGCTGCAGTCAGCTACTGTCCAGTTCAACAGAAATCCCTTTCTCAACAGCCCTTCATAGTCTACAATCCCGTTTCCTCCATTTTTATCAACTTCCACAGGTGCCAAGACATTTGTGTTACATTCTTGGAGTGCAATGTTCAAGTTTCTATCCTCTCCTAACATTACAAGACCCAAATCCTCTTTATTAGAAGGATCACAATAATTAACTTTGTAGCTGGAAAGTACCTCAGGCAGTTTGCTATTGCAGTTTGATAGCAAATGAAGTCTTGAAGTATCAACTATACCGAGCAGAGAGTCTTCTGATATATTTCCAATCTGTGGTAGACAACCTCGGACAGTTGAAACTGCCTCGTTGTGTACCCGAAAAGTTCGATTCTCATACTGAATGTTATCAATCACATAGTCATCTTCGGTTAAATGAATCGCTGGAGAGTTGCTGCAACTGAGTTCAAATCCAGGGTGGCCACAATAGGATTCTTGCAGACCTCCAATGTAGAATGGAAACTTTATGCTGAGATTTCCACAAGCTTTTGGAACACATGCTTCATACTGGAAATGAGCAGCAGAGGACTTTTCTACCAGAAGGATGAAAAAGAATATGCATAAGTTAAAGAATTCAACGGAACTATACATGCCACTAGAGTTTTGGTGCATCTGGAATCATGAACTAATGGAAGATATTGAGTCAGAGAGATCAGAAGATAACTGGTATATTACATTATTGTGGTCGGAAAGAAATAAACTTAGAAGGAAGGTAGAGAATTTGAATGCGAGTATATGAAAAGAAGATGGATTGACTTAGTAAATGGACTGTGACACAAGTAGCTGGCTGTCCATGTCTGCCTTATATCTTAGACTAATGGATTCACAATATATAGCAGTTGAAAACTAGGGGAAAAAATACGGGTTTTTACTTTTTATATGTCATAAGAAAATTTGATGAATTGACTGCTCTTCTTGTGTCCAATATATTGAACGGCCACAGCATTGACTAATGATGATACAGTTGAAATGGAAAAGTCGGTTTATAGTCTGACAAACATCTCTTGCTTTGGAAATGCCCTTTTGAGTTTTAAGAAGAAAAGAGCAATTACTACCGTGATACGCCCGGTTGATCCTGGCCATGAGGCTACAGTTTTTTCGCATTTACGACTCATTTAGTTATGAAAATCCCCTTCAACTTGCGAAGAACCTGTAGCCTGTAGAGCAAGTGGAGGACGGTAACAAAGTCAGTGGTCCATTTTGCAAGTATATGTCCAGTACTTTATTGATTCTGTTGATTGAATGGTGAATTCTAGAGCTCATTCTACACGTCTGCTGAAGCTGACGGGAATAGGTTTCACTTTTGAGCAGAAAAATGTGCTTTGAGATTCAAGATTTAGAAATTGATTTGAATACGATGCACTTACCACTATTATTGGTATTCTGAGATGTGATTTTCTGTGGGCCCTTTGAGACAATTGGACCATGAAGTTCGAGAACTGCATACCATGGTCATTGATCAAGTTTTCTAGTAATTTTTAATTCTCATTATTACTATTTGTGTATGCTCCCCTTACCCAGAGGAGTAAACGAGCTAATTAAATTGAACACTTTAATATTTAATTTTATTTGTTTATTTTAACGAATTTGAAATTATGTTTAAATTTGATTTTCTTTTATCATAGAGTTGAACTCAAATGAGTTCTTATTAAATCGAGCTTGAGCAATTCAAATTTTTTATATATAAATTTCAAGTTTTATTACTAATCAATCAAAATTTAAGTTGAATTTATCATCGCCAAATGGTGTGTGTTCATATTTAGTTTAATTAATTGACAAATCAAGTTCAAACAAACTCTACTTAAATCGAACTCATTTCAATATATTGAATAGTTTGATTCGTCTTTCACTCCTATTCTGTATTTCTCTTTCCCCGATTTAAATTTTACTACTGGTTGTAATTTAGAGACCAAGGGCCATTTGTTACTCTGAGGGAAGATCAAGCCAAAGGGCTTATTAAGAGAAAAAATCTTTTTTTCCAAAATAAAATGATTGAGAATTGACTTCAAAATTAGAGGTTTCCTGGGTGATGTTCAATCCCAATTTTCCCAAATGAAATCCATACCCGTGGACGTCTGCCATCCACACAAACGCATTCAGCAACCACAAAGTTTGACCAGCTTAAGCCTCGTTGGGCCAAGACATACCCGAGTTCTAGACTTCTTGCAATACCCCTTTATCAACTCTCGTTAATCCCCACTGACGTCTGTTAAAGAATCAAGTTTTCATTTTTCCGACATTTTCCAAACTAAAAACTAGGAAAATATTTGTCGTACAAGGACGGAGCAGATAACCAATTATTAACTTATATATGTGTGGTCTTGAATCAAGCTCTTTTTTGCCCGTAATAAACCAAACGAAACGTGCACAAGAGGAGTTGGAAGAACTTTTCTTCTCACAGTTGTTTATGGAAAGTGCAGGAAACCATAATGATGATGCAAGCGATGACCATTGTGCCACGTGTGGAATAGGCGGTAAATAAGCAGCAGTACTTGTTTGTTTGGGAGGAATAGTCAAAAATTTGCAAAGGTTTCTGAACCACAAAGGTTAGTCTATTCAAGACAATTCCTTCTTTGTACAGGGGGACATTAACATGCCGGTCAGAGAGAGCATATAGCTTGGTTGGTACTTGGTAGGTTGCAATTGTATATTCTTTAAGGTCACAGTTGACCGGTCTAACACAATTAGTGCAAACTCAAAGCATAATCTATTTACTTTAGTATTTGTTTCATGATTTGTAGTCCACGGGCACGACACGTTTAACACCGTGAACGGGTTGAGTTAGCCTGAACTCGACCTGTTTGGCTCAAAAAAAAAAAATAGTCATGTTTTAGCTGGTTGAGCTAGATTAAAGTTTGACTCGAATAATTATATGTACAATAATACATACAACATTGTATAAATTTATATTATACACATTGTAACATAAAAATTTAATATATATTTTGAGATAATTGATACAATCGAAATAGTTTCGAAATTAATACAATCCAAAAACTTGAAATTTCCTTCTTTTTTTTTTTTTTGTCAGTCAACGTTGGCCTTTTCAAACCCCAATTCAAAAAGTCGGATAATCCTAAACACGTTACAAAGGTTTAACCGAAAATGACTAGTCTTATGTACGTTGTAAAAGCAAAATAGATTTTGCAAACTTTGGTGTAAATATTCATTACAGGTGCATTGATCGTTTATACAAGTTGATAATGCCTTTATATATTAAGCATCTAAAGTCTTGCATCATAGATATTTTACGTGATTAATGTACATGCAAAATGAACACAAGTAAATACGCAACTAGACATTTTATTTGCAAATGATATCGACCTATCCTATATCAGCTTAAATAGAAAAGCAGATGACTAAATAGACTTGTACATTCCAATTGAAGACTTTTTTTTTTCATGACTGAAACAAAGTATTGAACAATTGAAGTGGAACTATAAGAAATTCATTGTCCATTGAATCGAACCAAATCAATCATTCTGACTTCTAACAACTGGGAAATATTTTCCACAAGGCTTCTTTTTCCATGAGAATGGTGTTTAGCCCACGAATTCTGGAAGTAATGGAGTACTTTTTTTTTTTTAATGTTAATGGGGTATTCAATATTCCAAAACGATCTACCTCATTTTCTTCAATTTATCAGAACTTTCTTCTTGAATTAAGCCTAGTCAACATTTTCTTGTCTCTGGGTTTATACTGTGAACTGCTGAAATTCAACCATTGGAAGTTGGAAATCATTATTGCTACCTCCTTCCAATAGGCAGCAAAGGTCTTGTTCGTTGCAAGTTTAGAGACAAGAATTTCTCTAATTATCATCATGGTTATTCAAAGAACTATTATAATCAAGTTTTACAATTAATGGTAGAAGATAATGAGCTAAACAAGGATAGCCCAAAAAACAAATTTAAAATTTTATCCTTCCCATTTTACGTTTCTAATTCCGAAAAACCTTGGCTACTAGTCTTGCAAAAGGAAGAATATATATATTCTATAAGCAGTTTTAACAGAAAATTGAGCGAAGCAGAACCATGGTAATATATATGTATACTTGTTTTTTTTTTTTTTCATTTTGATAATCCACATTGGTACAATCAATACGTACAGATTATAACAAAACAGTTAATTGAATAATATTATAATGAATTACTAACAAATACTGTAATGAAAATTGACATATAGTAAAACATATATGTACAATCATACGTAGTAGGAAGCCACAAAGAGTAGGTAGAGAAAATCAATGGAGAATATGATTGAGTGGTGACTAATTGATTTTTCCTTCTTTAGATGTGTGGTGACAAATGGGTTCCCATTTCTTTGAGCTGTACATCATTTCAGACATTGTATTCGTCAATTAATTTTGAAAAATCTTATTTACACTTTATGTTTTGTTATTTACAGTCCTACCATTTATTTTATCATATAGTTCAATAAATAAAAATTGTATAATTAAAATGATAGTGAAAGAATGAATAATAAAAACAGGAGTGTAACTCAAGAAATCTTTTGACGTGCCCTTATTTGTTTTTGAAAATTCTAAAGGGACTAAAATGTAAACAAAAACCTCATTAATTCCTATCTCTCGCTTGACAAAAAAAAGTTTAACACATTATATCAAGACTAACTTAAATACCAAGAAAATTCATATATGATATGGTATAATAGTGGAATGCACAATGTACCAACTGTCTTAAATTCTGATCGTCTTTTATAAGTTCTCTAATCATATCCCAAAAGTAATTTGGACCTCTTAGTCTTTAAAATGTGTTGACTTTGAACTGCTAGCTGTTAAGAAAGTTTGACCGGAAAAAAAGGACAAGTCAATCCCATGTTTAGAGTTTGATCACTTGGTAGACTAATCCAATGATACTGGCGACATGTGGGATTATAGCGCGTTAGCTGTAGGTTCATGATCAGAATATACGTACAACTGTATATACGGAAAACGTTTTTTTCCCTTTTTTATATACTGCCTTTTTTTTTTTTTTTTTTGTCGACACGATAGAATTCCTATAACCTAAACTAGCCTATTCTAGGGGGGAAGGGGAAGTGACTCGATGTGAGTAGAAACTCCATCGAAACTGGTCAAAGAAGACCGTCACATATTGTGACAAATTTTTTGTGGGAGGCAAGGTTCGAACCCTTGACCTCTCGCATCACCAAACCTAAGAAGGCTTGGGATGACCACTGGACCAAAGGCCCAATGGCCCTTTTTTATATACTGCCAACGGACGCTGCTTTTTCATTTTCCAAAAAATATGTTGTCAGTTTAAGTTCCGTTTTTTCTGAACCACACTCAATACATGAAATTATATATTTTTTTTAAAACTTAAATTAAATTTTGATTGCTAATGCAACTAAAAAAGTAGTTCTTCTAACGTATATTTTGCCAGAATGAAATAAACTTTAAAACAGTTTTAAATTATTTACCTTTGTTTTGAGCTATATATTTTTACAGAATTGCAACTCCAAATAGCTGGAGAAAGAAAATTTAGTGGGATTATAGATGTATAGGAGTCATCAATCAATGCTCCTAAGTAATTGGGTTGGAATATGCAATAAAATGTCAAATTTGGATCATTAATTAAGTGTATTTTAGATGCAAATCATGGATAATTTTGTGTACGCGTCAAAAAGTAGGAAATCACAAAGTTGCCAAGTGATTTGGGCCCTAAGCGTGCACTTTGCAATGATCATGGCCCGCTTCGTTGTCTTGTTTGTGTACAATACTATTTTCGTATGGACTTGCAATTCTAGGATTCTAGATTTCTGGGCCCAAAGAAGGCAAAATCTTTCAGATGCCTAAATTGAAGTAGAAAAGAATAACCTAACAATGAAAAGGTTTTCTTAGTTAAGCTTTTATTTTTGGAAGCCCATTTGGATTGCTATTTTATGGAGGTACGTAGAAAGTATATTATAGCAATTTGATATATGTAAGATAAAAATGTAATTGAAAAATGTGTTTATAAAAAATATAAAAATTCTTTGGAGACCAAATATTGCTTAAAGGATCTTTAGGAATATTTATTTTCTGGCCAAATTGGTTGAACCAACCTTTCAAGAATGGAGCATTTTAACCAATTATCCATTAGATATTCGTTAACATATCTAAACTATATACAAAGTATTATATGAATGCACACATTTACATTTATCGTATCCTCTACATTTAGACACTTTCGCAAATTAATTACACTTTTGCAACAATATAAATACTTCGGGTATTTCTTAATGAATGCCCACAAAAAACCCATTAGCCAAACCCTTCAAGAATTACGAACACCGAAAACTAAAACAATTGAGAACAGTCCTAAACCACACTCTTTAGTTTCAAATATGAATTCTTCCTAATGCATATTCTATCAAAAGCTTTCTATCCGTATTAAGAAATACTCAGGATTCAGATAATTGGCTAGTCAATGCGAAGAACTTGTATAATATAGTGTTCGATCTGGGAGCTGTATGGCACAGCTAGAGGTGTCAAAATGGGTGACTTGGGCGGGTTTGGGTTGGGTAAAATGGGTAATGGGTATAAGTGAGTCAACTCATTTATATCCATTTAATTAGATGGGTATAAATAGGTAAGTCAAAAAATGAATTGGGTAATCCAATTACCCATTTATAACCCATTTATTTTAACTTTTTGTAAACTCATTTAAATTCATTTTTACAAACTAAGTTATCAATTTATACCACTCTTTGTACCCGTCATTAGTTTTAAATATTTATTTATAATGTTCAATAAACTTAATTACCAATTTTTTTTCATTTATACTCTATGTCACAAAATTACCTATTATTTAATAATTGAATAATAAGAATATAAAAATTTGAACTAAGTACTATAAAAATTAATATAAAAACTTAATCCAAAAATTTTGAACCCCTAAAATTTTTTTCATATATAAATTTAAATTTTCATTTTAGAAAGATAAGAAAATAGGCTAAAATTTATCATAAATTAGTAATGCTGAAAAATGAGCAAGTTAACAAACTAAGAGAAAATAAAATAATAAGATAAAACCAACAAATAATAATAATAATAATAATAATAAAACAAAAGTAGTTAACATCATGATAAAATGAAAAATTTGAATAAAAAATGGGTGGGGGAAGAGAATTCTAAATGGGTTAATTGGGTTTGATGGGTTACCCAATAATACCCATTTATTAAATGGGTATTATTGGGTAACCCATTTATACCCATATACAAAAATTTAAGATACCCATACCCATCTATTCATGGGCGGGTATGGGTAAATTTAATTAAGTGGGTTGATTTGCCACCTCTAGGCACAGCCATCAGCAGTTGTTCTGGGAATTGCTATTTAGCTGCTCTGGAGCTGTTATGATTATTACTACATTTCTTGTATGAACTTTTAATGTGATCCAAGAAAGATAATAGTGTAAGAGACATTTAATAAGACTTTACTTTTTATCACCGCCTTATCTCGATCCGAAGAAGAAACCGAATACAATCGAATTTAAGAGTGTATTGAATGAAGAGATATGAGCTGGTAATTCTTGGTGAGTGGTTAATGCTTCACCAGGCAACGTTACTGCAAAATACAGTGAAATGAAGATTTTCTCACCTACAAAAATGAAGGTTTGTCTAAATGGTTTTATACAATGTCAGCCTCAATATATACATATTGCAGCAAACCAGTAAAATTTAGACTTGAAAGACTTTAAGATCAAATTCCAGATTGTTGCAGATGTAGAAACCCTAGCACGATGGAAGCTCTAAGATTTCATATAGGACGTTGTTAAGATGGGCTGAACTGCCTTGACTTCCATAGCCATGTTCCCCACTAACGAATCATCTTCGCCATTATTGATCCCAACACATGACGACCACACTTCATGGTCTTGAAAGCTTTTCCCAGTTGCTCTTAACATGTGGGGCTTGAAATAATTTAAGCTCCACGAGCTGATATTATAGAATACTAACTCGTAGATTGCTTTGTCTACCAATAGATTTTGACTGCCCATTTGTCAAGAAAGAACTGCGAGATGGAATCGAACTTCTTTTGAAGAATAAACAATATCAAATGATATTGCCACATCCCAAATTTACATCCCTATCAATTTTGATTAAAATGGCAAAATTCCTCCTTACAAGCCAAACTTGCATTATGGTTTAAGAAGGGAAAATTGGAAAATTTAATATGAGACTAATCATGTTAATAAAATAATTTGGACTGTGACATTAGCCGCTGCCATAAACAATAGCAAGGGTCATAAATATTAATCACCAACCACAGTTACAATAAGCTAGAATAAGATGTGTCATTCTCATATTGATAGGTCATGACTAGGACTTTTTTTTGCAAGCCCTACTTTTGAGATGGTATCAAGCATGATGCCCTGTGGATATGCTGTTTGGTTGAGTTTGTTCATACTTCTTTGGTGTTTTTGCTACGACCAAAAGGTGTATTATCTATCATCCACCTTATCTATCCAGTTTCAAAGTCTCAACAACCACCCTTTCTAATCTAATACTAATACACTAAGCTTAGAAAGAATTCAAGACTCATCACTACTTAGCCTCCAGTGTTGTTGGTCCAGGCCACTGCATGGGGTCTTAAGTATTTGTGCAGCAGATACTCCATCTAGAAAAGTTCTTGATAGTCACTGAACTTTTTACCCCTATCTCATCCTGATTGAATGTCCATCACTTTATCCCAAAGAAATTAAAAAGGAAAAAGAAAAGGAGGAATTCTCATTGAAAACTCTTTTTGTAAAGCCTTTTATTCTTTTATTATTCTTTTTTTTCTTGGGGTTGCAATGGAGTACATAAGCCCGAGAATAAGTAGAATTCTAAACCAAAAACAAACAGAAAAGGAAAAAAAAAGAAGGAATCATCCATTTCTTCCTGTTTCTGAATTCTTCTCCTGGAGGACCATAAATGAGCCCCATGCATCCGTCTATGTCAAATTGCAATCAGCCAGGTATACATGATTCCCAGTGTTTGGCCAAGTAGATGGACCATACAAACAAGGGCATCAATTCTAGGCTAAATGATCAGGTAGGCATTCTGTGACATTTGCTGACCATAAAATGTACAATTTTACCAACAAATTGAAAATAGAGGATATTTGCTTGGTCAAGCAGGTTAGATGAAACTTCAGCCTTTCGTAAAATTGTACCCACCAATTAGTCCTGCAGTCATCTCCTACGTAACTTATAGCATCATATCAGATCCAATTTGTGCTATAGTTTCAATCATTAAATGTCACCTTTGAAACTTGTTAGGCGTCGTACTAAAGTGGTTCCATGGCATTAAGTTGGACCGTTGGAGCATCACACTTGGCTTCTCAAGAAAAAACCAAGAAGGAAACATTTACCCATTTGTATTGTAATTTTTTGAAATTTTTGTAAAAATATATATATACTGTAATAATTTGATATATGTGAGATGAAAAAGTATCGAAAAATAAGTTTATGAAAAAAAGTAATTTTTTTTAAAAAAAATAACAATCTAAACAAAGGAGAAATATCTGAATTAATTTTAAATCATTAAAAAAAATTAGGCATTTCAACGCACATGATTCGTGTCTTTAAAGTACAATCCTTTCCAAAAAAAAAAAAGGTCTTTAAAGTGCAACTTTTGCCAAAGATAATGGAATTACATTATATAGAGAATCATGATCGAGCACGCCAACAAAGAGAAAGAGGCTTAATTCATGTAGTAGGTGAAATAAAACATACTTTCATTTGACATCACTGATCTGAATACCAACAGGTAATTAGCCCTAATGTTCCTTAATTAAAATATTGAACAAATTGCATACCTTCAATTAATTTAACCCAATGACCACGAGGCACTACATGCAGACCCAATACTAAAGTACAGAATCTTGGATCGCTAATTCACTTTAAGTTGTTTTTCAATAAGAAGAGCAGCGGCAGAATGCAGCCACAAGTCTGATTAAGATTATTAAAAAGATTGATTAGGTCGTGCAATTATCAAAGCAATAAATACATGCACCTCAAAATGCTAAATTGATCAAAATATCTATCCTGGGCATTTATTAAAAACACAAACCGCCCGACAAGAAGTATCTGAAGCAATTACGTTCTAATTAAATCCTCATTTCGTCTTTCCTGATTTTCTTTTTCACACTAGTTCTATTCTAGTATCTTGTTAAGTGCAAAATGGTTCAACCAACTCATCATCTGGTTTAGTCCCTAAAATGTTGCGAAAGTATAGTTTCACAAAAAGTACATGGTCTTAAGGGTGAACGTGAGCTTATTTGAAAACCTACCCAATTATATGGTTGGTACTAATAGTTTGCAAAAGATAGTAACAAAAAGTTTGTTTTTCAGTATAATCAACTAATTAATAGTTTTTTTATGAATATAAATTCATATATATATATATATATATATATATAGGTAATATATATATTAGGGAGCATGAATATATGCCACGTATAAAAGAATTTAAATTGAAATAAAGACATACATCCACTGTAAGTGTATGCAAAATTAATCCATTTATGAATTGCAATTTATATCTTCTATATTACCCCTTTGAAAACCCCAAGACGTTATTTTGACTAAATTACAAATTGTCTCATTTTTTCTTTCAACAGTAGCAAGAAACACACACACACACTAACCTAAACCTAATCCCAAATTCCACCTCAAAAGCCGGTAACCAATTAGGGGACCTTGAGGACTTCAGTAGTGAATACACACATCACTCACAACCGATGTGGGATTTCGATCACTTTAAGACTCTATGACATTCTACTTTTAAATTGGCAAGGGGCTCATATCTCATGGGAAGACTTTATCGCTTGTGGTATTAGAAGGATTGGTCATTTGAAAATATTGAGCAGTAAATAATTTTTAAGCATCATCAACCATGGTAAACTTAATATATAAATTTTCTTTAAACTAATTTTATGGAGGGAGATAATTTCTTTTTGAGGGAAAGTAATAAACTTTTGTTTTACATCTCGAAAGGTGCTACTTTCAAAAAAAAAAATTAAAAGGGTCTAACAGTAATTATGACTTGAAAAAACCTTTGATCTGGTCTACGAATACAGCAGTAGTACTATATAATAAGAGTAAATTGCACGCACCTGGGAGGGCGTGAAGATAAAGGTGTCGGATCACACAGATAACCCACAGACTGTCGCTTGTCCGGATGGCGTCGAACGTGGGGACTCGGGAGACGTATCCCCAACTTTTCCGCCACCGTCCGCATTTGATCGCGTTGCTTCACGCGACGTCCCACCAATTAGCCTTTGGGAGATAGGGGTGGGGTCCACTGCCCTCGGAGCAATACATTTAGATAAGAAAATGACCTATTATTCATCGTTCTTCGTTCATCACCTGACTAGGAACGTGACTATTGACACGTGTCAGCATGTTATGCTCAGTCGTAGTTGACTAATCCATATGTCTCAGATTCTGACCAATCAAATCGGTGCTTTGTCGGTGTTCTAAGCTCCGCAATCAGATAATTAATGTTTAATCAAGTGGTCGGTGATTGTTCTCTTTCCTACGAGCTGCCACACAAAATTGATCTATACTCTCTTTGGTTCTCTTTTTCTATCTATTTTTCTCATCAATCTCCAAAAATAAATAATTAGAAGTAAACAAAATAGTCACAACTGATATTACATGTTTTTGTTTGGAGTAGACATAATTGGCTTCTTCACTTGTTTAGGCAAAATTGGTGGCATCTTTCATTTGTTTTTCTTTGACAAATGATGGTGGCTTCTTGACTAAAGAGGCAAAATAAGCAAAATTTCTTATTCCAATAAGCAAAACTTCATAGTTTTTCTTTGAAAAGAACGGTTTGTGTAGCATTGTTTTCTTTTCAAACACTCAATTGTCAATTTGACGATAAGTAGTATTATAAACGAAAAAATATGATGATTTAACCGCGTTTTGTTGTGTATTGTTTCTTTTCAACCACTTACTTGTCGATTTGACTATTGCTAGTTGGTACTATTTAAAAAAAGGAAAACGATGACACCATGTTCTAACTTTTGTGTAATTAGAACAACTTCAGTCTATTGAACTTCTTTTATTAGCGTATTTGTGAGAAGAAGAAATGAAAAGCAAAGTTGTAAACTCTGGTGAGGACATAGGTTTTGGTAGAGCTGTTAAACGAACCGAGCTGTTTGGTAACTCAGTTCGTTTCGACTCGTTTGTGTTCGTGAAAGGCTCGTTCGAAATGTTAAACGAACCGAGTTCGAACGAATTTTTTTGTTCGATTAATAATCGAGCGAACACGAGCATGTTCGCGAGTTTTAACGAACGTTTACGAACATGAACATAATTATCATTTGACAAATTTTAGGGTTAATTTTATGGCTGGACTTTTATATTTGGAGGGCAAATTGCTTTGTTTTATTTGTTGTTTTTATGTTAATGTTAGTTATATAGTTAATGAATAATAGAATTTAGTCACTTAGTTGCTTTAATTGTTTTTGAAAATGATTAATGATTTGCATGGCATATTTAAGGCTTAAAATAATTTGAATTCGAGCATTTCGAGCATGTTCGCGAACGGCTCGTTTATGTTAAACGAGTCGAACACGAACTCGAACTCGAACACGAATTTTGCTTAACGAGCCGAACACGAACACATATTTGGAGTTCGAAAATTAACGAACGAACACGAACGTTGTTCGAATCGCTTAACGAACAGAGCTCAAACATGAGATACTCGGTTCGATTCGGTTCGTTTACATGTCTAGGTTTTGGTCATATGCATACACTATTACTTTCAGAGTTATGATGCCACTTTGAATGACTAGATTTGGATTTACGTGTGACATTTTGCATCATTATATACATCAAATAGTTCACTTTGTAATGTGTTGAAAATCCTGCACAATTGGCAAAATAAATAGTTAATTTCTTTTGCAAAATAACATTTCTAGATTATCTCTTTTAGTTATCATGACCTTACACTTAATCGTTTGCTTTAAATGAGATGAAGTTTTATCAATTATCCTTTCTTTAGTTTTGCATTCGTGCAAAGAAGAATTATCAAACATTATGAAAATATTACAAGCAATCGATGACATATAAAAATCTTATTCTATGCTTTCATTTAGCACTTCTAGTAAATATCTAAATACTATCACATGCCACGATTAGATATTTATAAGTTTTGCTTGTTTCACTTTGTAAGCTATTGGACACTGTGTACGCATTTGTGTTACAGGAAAATTCTATAATAACCTCGTATATATTAAATCGTTACAGTACATTTTTTAAAATTAAAAAAAATATAGCTATACAAACGAGAAATGAAATGAATTTTTTTTTGTAAAAGTAAATTTACAAATAAGAGAGGTAAGAGATATTAAGAGATGTATATTTTCAATAGTACATTAAGAGAGGTATCAGATATTAATTTTTTTGTAAAAGTAAATTTAATTTGGAAAAGAGGTTAAATAAAAGGGGTGAAATAACTGTGAATGCATTCAAATGATTACTCAAGCATAATTTAAATATACTAATAAATACGCCCCATATAGTTAGGAAAAAAATCCTAATATTAATTAAGTTACCCTTGTCGCTTCTTGGGGTTGGTTCGGATGGTTTTGGAGTAGTTTAGTTAGGTCCCGAGATCGTGTGTTTGAGCCACCTTTCTATCACTTGTGTATAATATTTTAGCCCCTCATGGGTAGCTCGGCTGAGACTGGTTGTCTGTAATTACAGTAAGGTAGAAACTCTATGAATTAGTTTGGGTGATTTCGAGATGCCCTTCCAAACCTGAAAAAAAAAAAAAAAATTACCCATGTCATGATGAGACAATTAATGCCTACTAATATTTTCATCAAACTACAAGATGGCTGATTCTTTAAAATATGCTAGATTTAAATGAAGATGAAAGAGCACCATCCTTTACAATCAATGAGATTAAGTAACAATAACTGTGAAAATGTCTACTTTAGAATCTAATATATTCAAAGTTTTCCAAATCCCTAACCAAAAACCAATTATTACCAACCTGAAAAGCATTCAACTAAAGAAATAACAAATTATCATGGCCTAAAGATCATTCTATCTTATAAAAGAGAAGGTATGATTAACGTAAAAGACATCAACTTTTACTCGTACTAATGTAGAAAAAAGGATGACAAACACTAAAATTCCAAAAAAAATTTTGCATAATGTACAAGATATTTGTTACTTTGCTTGGATTGCATTTTTCCATCAAAAAATTTTAATATTTTTTATGAAAATATCTCTCAATTACCTTTCTATATCACATACATCAAGTCGTTACAATCCATTTTTTCTATAAACTGCTAAAAATGTAAACATTATTTTGAAGCTTTATCCTTCTACAAAACATTTCGAACTTTTAGGCAACTTTTGGAGTGAAAGAAAGGGAAAGAAATAAAAAGAAAAGATGCTTTATTCATTATTATCGAAATTATCACGCAACTCTCAAAAAAGAAAAAAAATAGAAAAAGAAAAAAAAATTACTTGTTTTCTTCTTCCCCACTGCTGCCCAGTTCTCCCTACCCATCCATTTTTCCATTTCAGAACACCTTTGCGTTGCTCCTCCATCCTTCCTTCTTTTCTCTCTCTTCATTCAATTCCCAATTTCTCCATCTTCTTCCCAACAACCTTTTTCGACCTTGTGTCTCTTCACCTCTTCATCATCTACATATTCCCCCACGCACAGACACACACCGCATATATACACACAACTACGTATATATCCAAGGGGATTCCCCGACCCTGCGATTTTGATCTATTTCAACATTGCTAGGGTTTTATTCATTCGACCTCCAAAATCGTTCCTAAAGTTATCAATTTCTGGCCTTTCTTGGATTTATTTCCTTAAATTTGATATTTTGATAGATAAAGCCTGAAGTGTTATCATCTAGAGATAATCATAGTTTTTCCGAGGTAGATTAAGGTGTAAAGATACTGATAGGGTTTAAAGGAGGGGGTGAAGCGCGAAATTTTAGTTTTTTGTTAGGGTTTTGTATTGTAAAGGATGTTGGGGGCTGGATTGCAATTTAATAGGAGTAGACATGGAGAAGATCGGTTTTATAGTGCGGCGAGGGCTCACCGGAGTCGGAATCAGAGTCAGAATCAAGATAATTTGAGGAGAGCTCAGAGTGATGTTACGGTTAGCCATTCTCCACAGTTGCCGGAGGCTGAGAGTCCCGCCGGAGCTACCGGAGAGGAGAAATCAGTAGCCGCGGAGTTGTCCAAAAAGGTGGCATTGAGGCCTTCGTGTAATTTGGAACGGTTTTTGCTGTCCATCACTCCTTCTGTTGCCGCTCAGTATCTCTCTAAGGTTTTGCATCTTCATAATTCCAAGTTAATTTAAGGCTATTTGACTAACAGTCTATTTGGATTCTTGAGTGTCGTTTTAACTATTGTGTGCTATAATTTCTGATTGTTTTTTGGTTTTCCAGGAATGGTATTAGTTAAATCAATGAGTCGATGGTTTAGATGGGTTTATACTTTATTATATTTGATTTCTAATTGAATGGCTTTTAATTGGCCAAAATTAAGAACATATATGGTTTTGTGTTTGAAATAAAGATTTATGATTTCAAATTAGATGTTTGAGTTGAAATAGAAGTATACCAAAGTGCATTTATAAATACCTAATACTTTACCAGTCAAACCGAAAACTTGTAGCCATCATTTTTCATGGATAGTAAAATAAGCTTACATTTCCAATTACCTGTCAATTCTTCCAATTTTTTTAAAATATAATATAATATATTTTTTGCGTCATTATTGTTCAAATGGATTCTTATTTGATGTTTATGTGTATTGTTGAACTCTTGTATCTAGCCTGATTCTGGTCATGGTGTTCTACCTCGTTATGGGTTTTTAATTGGAGTTGTGGTAATTGCAGACGACAATGAGGGGATGGAGGACGTGTGACGTGGAGTTCCAGCCTTACTTTGTGCTTGGTGATTTATGGGACTCTTTCAGGGAATGGAGTGCATATGGTGCTGGAGTACCGTTGATATTAAATGACAGTGATGGTGTGGTGCAGTACTATGTTCCCTATCTATCTGGCATTCAATTATATGGCGACTCGTCTAGATCTTTGGCCAAATCAAGGTATTTAACCCAAAGACAAAAGATTGCTTTAGTTATGAGTAATTTCTGTTCATTCGACAGTTGTGATGTGGAAACTTTTTTCTGATTGATTTTGATTGTCGGTTCTAAGCCAGTCTTGGGATTGATAGAGAAACAAGCTGAAAAATGGTTTATGACGGAGTTATTGCATGATAATTCATTTCTACAGTGTGTCAAGGAGCTTTATTTTGGGGACTGGACGTATGTACATTAATATATTTTATCTGATAATTGAGCTTCAGCTTAACGCTTTTGTTTTGAGACAATGGCAGTCCATGTTGCTTTGTCTTGCTCTATGTATACCTGCAGGGCTGGCCTCTTGCATCTCAGATAAACCTCACTTCTCTCTCTTTTGTGCCTCAAGATATTGTTGACCTCTAGGATGTTAAGTGACATAATGCTTTTGATAGTATAACTATAGTTGCTATAAGAATGACTTTTAAATTTGGCACAAGTCTGGCTAGTTCAGATTTTTGAAGGTTAGACCTTCTCTTATGATCCATGGATTGGTTTCTTTTGATTTAATGCGGAGTACAATTACAAATTGTGTTATTTAGAATGTCATAGTTTACTAAGAAGTAAGCATATGCTCCTCTGCCCTTTTGAATTCACTACAAAATAAAACCAATATAATTGGGATATGATGATTATTGAAGGATTATCTTTCTGTATTCTTTTGACTCTGTGTCTTTTTCTTGCTAATGTAACAGTTTTTAATGCCCATCTGTTGTTTGCTTGTGCAATAGGCAACTTGGTGAAGACAGTGATGGTGACTATTTTAGGGATTCATGTAGTGATGGAAGTAGTGACTATGAACATGAGAGTGGTTGCATTAATTATTCAAAGCAGCAAAGGAACTACAGTGGCCAGGCAATCAATGGCCCTCCTAGAATTGATCAGTTGTCTTTGAGAGACAATCAACTGTCCTTTCAAGAAGGCTTTTCCAGTGATGAAAGTGAGTCTGGGAGTTCTCAAGGATCCTTGTTGTTTGAGTATTTTGAGCGTGACCAGCCGTATGGTCGGGAGCCTTTAGCAGACAAGGTCTGTCTTCTCCTTCCCTAAAAAAGTGGCTTATTTGATGGTATATTGGCTCCTCTTATTTGGGTCCATGTTTTATGATGATGTAGATATCACAGCTTGCTCTTCGCTTCCCTGAATTGAAGACGTTAAGAAGCTGTGATCTACTCTCTTCTAGTTGGATTTCTGTGGCCTGGTATGGTTGTGGTAGTTTTGTGTTCTGTTCTTGGCACATCAACTTGTGGAGTGATGCATGAAGTTCTGACTTGTAAAGTTTGCATACTGTTTTAGGTATCCAATATACAGGATACCCATGGGGCCAACTCTTCGAGATTTGGATGCTTGCTTTCTGACATTCCATTCTCTTCATACATCTATGACAGGTAGCTGAACTTTTATAGTTTTGCTTTGTTATCTGTACATGTGAAAATTTGAAACTTAAATTTTGACTAGTTGTGCTTGAATATTAGTATACAATCCATGGGATGGACCATAGAATATTGTACGTGTTTTAAGTGACACTATTTTTGGACTATAGTCAACCAAGAAGCTAAACTGTCTCTGATTTTTGTTGTGTTGTTTTTTTTAGTTTATGACCTTTAGATCTCCTGTGGACTCCCTGCAGGGTTTCAAAGTGTGCCTGCTCCAACCCTTGCGTATCCTGGCGAAATGGACGGCGTTCCCAAGATTTCGTTGCCTGTTTTTGGTCTTGCTCACTACAAGTTTAAAGCATCATTATGGATCCGCAATGGGGGATCTGAACGCCAATTGTTGAACAACCTCCTACAGGATGCCGAAAATTGGGTGTCAATGCGTCAAGTCAATCATCCTGATTTCCTTTTCTTCCACCGGAGGTGAAATCAAGAGATTGCTACCCTTTGGTTTTAAATTTTACATTCCAAAGGGGAAAATGGAATTCAGCTTCGGCTTATTTTTAGGCCAATTATGAATTTCTTGGAATAAAGTTACAAGGTTTTCTCCAGCTTCTTACTGTAGTATTTACAAGTATTAAAAAGGAGAAAAAGACGAGAAAAAGGAGGAAAAAAAGGGAAAAACAGAGAGAAGAATATGAAATTTAGAGTAGATGAAATAGAATTAAAAAAAAAGAAAAAGAAAAAGAAAAGGATAGATCAAGAACACTACATAATGGTTGGTTGAGATGTAGAATAAAACTGAGACATTAAAGTAAGTGGGAGGAGGCGATGAAAAGAAGTTAGCAAAGTTGTAGTCAGGAAGAGAGCTGAAGTGGGACTGCAAGCTGGCTGGCCTGGTCAGATGCATGAGCAAATTTTGTCGTCCCTTTTGGTTTTCATCTTAAGGGTTTTGAAAGTGCAGACTCCTCCATTCTCCTGGGTAGATGATATATGATGTTAACGCTTTTTATCCTTTCAGGGGATTTTGATAGTTAAGTGTAATGATCTTATAGTTTAGCTACCCCATCCTGTGTACATGAATATCTTGCTTCACTGTACTGTTTAAGTAGTAGATTAATGAATTTATGTTTAGATATCCCGTTATTTAGTCTTTTTTAGATTTACACATGGTTTGGAAATTTGGTTTTGCATTTACCATATTACTGGCTGTTTGTTGCTTGATAAATATGAAGCCTAAACTGTCACTTACTTTTGCTCTTATTGGAGATGTGATCTGGCTGAATGCCATACTTTTAGATGTTCAACTCTTGCTTGTTGATTGACGGTTGCTTTGGCTGCGATAAAAACCACTTGGTGTCCCAATCCCCTCGGATGTATTGGAGGGACGTTCTGTGTATGTCTACCTGTTTTATATGGTAGTCGTCCTTAAAAGTGCAGTTGAAGTCTTGATAATTTGTTGAAGAAGAGTTTTAGTTGTATAAGGGCGATATAATTTTATTAACATCAATGCCTGGCAATGGCTGCTAGATGAAAGAGTCATTTACTAATTGAGGAACCTGGCGGAAAAAATTGTGCAAGAAGAGCTCGTCTGGCAGGAATATCGTTAACTCTGGGCAAATGTCAGAGGGCGTAGCGTGATACATTTGAGGTCTACATTGTGGGGGGTGTTTCGTTGGCGCTTCCTCGCATCCTTTCTTATGTTTTTATCAGATTTTTCTGATAGCTGACATGCTTAAGATTAGCTTGTGACTTAAAAATAATGGTTCTGCTGTTGAAGCTGAAGTGCAAATGCGTTCTATTCAATGGCCGTGTCCGCCACTTGATAGAAGACGGAGCTATTGTTTTGGTTTTGTGTTCTTTGGCCCGAGGAGCTGGCTGTTTAGCGATGCAGCTCCCAATTAAGACTCAAAGAGTGAATCATACTTGGAAGGTTGCTTGACCGTAGGTGCTGAAATAATCATTTGGTTAGGCATGGGTTTGGAAGCTAAAACTTTTGGACTTCCAAGAGTTCACATAAATGAATTTTCACCTGGCCTCCCTTAAGATTGTGTAAAATTACACCTGATCTTCCTTCTGTAGCTAGAATTGTGATGCAAGTACTTACGTTCACATGGAGGAAATTACTCATATTACCCTAAGGTATTTGGCTGAATAGAAAACTCAATATCTCAGCACGATTCGAAAAAATTAGAGCACAATTAAGTATTAATAACTGATTAACGGAAAATAACTGTTGCGAAAATTTCCTGTAATGATGAACAGTTACTTGTAATTATGACATTAAGGCCAATTGATATATCAAATAGGCATTTATTTTGTGATCGATAAAACTTGATTAGATGATTAGAAACAGTCTGTGACACAATGTGAGAAAGAATGACCTTGGTAAAGAAAAACGAAAAGGCCAAAGAAGGTTGTTCATTGAGGAAATTTTCTTAAAAGCTCTTAAATCTGTATATTCTGTAAAGTAATAAATTCATGGGAAGTAAAGGAGAAAAAAAGGCATTATGGTAAAGTCGTAAATCATTTAAGGTCATTATGTACATTAACATTAATTTTAACTGTTCATTAGTTGAGTATGAAGAACTTAAATTGAATTAAACTTTTATATTCGTGTTGGTATTTTTACGCACTAATGTAGAGAATTATGACATGAATTGTTGTAGCTTTTCATTACGGTGACGTATTATATGTCGAATATATAGTGATTATGGTTTCCCATACAAATTTGATGATTATTTGGAAGGATAATACCAAAAGGTTTATAAATTTACAGTTACTTCAGAAAAGACCATTTGGGATGAATATTATATATATATATATATATATTATTGGTGGAGAAACCGCTCATATTCCTCTGGGAGCTTCATCAAGAAACAGATATCATCAAACATTAGCATTGTTCGTCTTTAATCATTTGTAAGACAACAAATCACGATGCATGTCTGTTTTACATCACCAAAATGACTTCATTGAGAATTATGGCGTTGCACACTGTTTTAAAAGTACCCTTTTGTTTGGATTGTAATTTTTAATTAAAATTTTTTTACGTATTTTGTAAACATATTCTCAATTATTTTTTATCTCATGTATATCAAATCATTACACAGCAATTTAAACAGGTTCTAAGTTTTTGAAATTTAATCTCAACATATATAACCATTTTTATTGGTAAGCAAAACTGTCATTTTTTTATAAAGGTAAATTTACATTCTGTTTTTCATATTTTAAGCAAGCACTTAAGTAACAAATTGCTCATCGCTAGAGTAGCCGAATAAGCCTTGGCTAATATTATGAATACCAGTAGATTTGTCCTATTTGGTTGATTACTCAAAACCCTCTCAACCAAATTCTTACCCCCTTAGTTGAGCCCTTTTTATTAGAGTATGCTAATTTTACGTTTCTTTTTATTCTACAAACCCTAATTTTAAGCTAGTTAATAAAAATTCATGCCAAACTAAAAATCCCTAACTTTCCAGGAGTAAGGTTAGCAAGACGAGTCACGAGGCAGATGAAAGTTGGCTTCATTTCCCACTTCTAAACCTTTTGCGGTTTCACAACAATGTGAATTTAGTATGTACCGAAAGGCAAAAGAACAACAACTAAAAATGTCTATCATCCCCAGTGCTGTAGTAGTTCAGAAGGAGGTGCAGAAGAATTTGTAGTTAAAATTCAGGATAATTTCAAAAACCTCCCTTGAGGTTTTTAATAATTTCACCTAATTCCCTTAAAATTTTAAAAATTACACATACCTCCCTTTAGGGTATCATTTTAGGAACAAAAAATATTTACGGATAAACTTAGTCTTTAAGAGGCTTACATTTCAAACTACAACAAAATCTATAGTATCCAAGAAAATAGTTTTTAGTTGATTTAATTTAAATAATATGTAGGTTGCTGTTTAATATATGTTCCTTCATATTTTATATGTTGAACGAGAGGATTTGCACAGAGCTAGGTATATAGAGCAAGAATTGTGTGTTTGAATAAGTACGAGATTATAAACTTTTTTAGTGGTCAAAATTTTGAATGAGTAACCCAAAATGCTCTCATGAAATTGTCAAGTTCATTTTACTTTCCCATAAAATTTTAAAATTTTTTTGGAACATATAGAATATCATAAACCCACTTTCAATCTTTATCTCTATTATTCTAAACCATCCACATTCCAACATCTTAAATTAGTATCACTATTTCCATTATCATCATCACCATCAGTTCCTAAATTCTAAAACCTCAACCTAGCAAAAAGAAAAAAAATTGGCACTATTAAATTCAAAAAAAATTTCACCAACTGCATTAATATAACACCCTATCCCTCAAATGTTAGAGTAACAACACTAACTCCATCTTTCTTAAACTTTCAACATGCATCTTCTTTTATTCAATTTTAGATCCTTCGAGTAAAACTAAAATTAATTTGTAATATGTTTAAAATTATGTTTATGACATAATTGGTTGTTCTATGAGTAAACCTTGTTTTTGTTTCCATTTCACGTCTAATTGTGTGAATGAATTCATATGCACAAGATCAGAAGCAAATTATTTAATTTCATGAAAAATATTGATATGCTAAGATTATTATGATCATTTTAGAAGATTAAGGGAGGTAAGTGTAATATTAAAAACTTTAAGGGTACTAGATGAGCCCTTTTTTAACAACACAAATACAAAATTGCTATTTAGAATCCCTTTCACAAATACAAAATTGTTAGTTTAGCGTATTTGAGCCCTTTATTTTACTATAATTTTTTTTTTTTTTGTAAATAGGAGGTTCAATCCTTACCACCCATCCAATCCTCCCTCTAGTTAAGCCTTTTGCATTAGAGTCTGACAATTTTATGTATCTTTTTATTCTCCAAACCCTAATTTTAAACTAGTTAAAAGAAATTCATGCCAAACTAAAAATCCCTAACTTACCAGAAGTAATGTAAGCAAGATGAGGTAGAATGAACGTTGGCTTTATTCCCCAATTCTGAATCTTCTTGGATTTTAGAACAATGCAAACTTCAGCATGTGCCAAAAGACAAACAACAACAAATGAAAATGTCCATTGTCACCAGGGTAGTGGCAGTGGTTCGGAAAAAGGTGCAAAAGAATAATCTGTAGCAGCGTGAGTAATAAGGAGCAGGTAAAAGCTATTTTCATCCGCCATTTCCCCCACTTTAGCTTCGTTGGTTCCACAACAAGATGACTTGGCGCATGTACCCAAGGGAGAACCACAAGAAAATAAAACACACCATCCCCACGGTGGCAACGGTTCGGAGGAGGAAGCTGAAGGGGGATTTTTTGTAAAAATGACAAATGTCTTCTTAGGGGATGGGGTTTGATAGGCTGACCTTTGGCCCCCGGAGACACAGCACGAGAGGTGAACGATGATGGCGGCGGGAGATAGAAATCGGGAGTGTATACACTATTGTGGTTAGACATATCACATATATGCAAAATTTAGATTTCAAATTCAAATTTAGATTATGTGTCATGCATTTAATAATGATAAGAGTGTATACACTATCAGTGTATAAAAGATTAATCCAAAACTTTTACATAGAAAGCCATATTAAATAAAGTTTACTGAGAAAAGTGTGTTATACTAAAGAAAATATGTAAAAGCATACAACTAATTAAGGCCTAATTCACAGCATTTATCCTCCACCCTGATCAATAATTTGAATAGAAAGTGATGTTTGTATAGTTTGTCGTTTAATTGTACACTTCAACTATAACTACCATGGGCATTAAATATATTTCTCTCCATAGCATTATTTAGATTTCTATTTTTTACCCTTGATTAGTATATGCATTCTCAAAAACTAAAAGATGCTTTTCAAATTGTGTCATGTCTAATTATAAAGGAAGAAATTAGATACCATGATGCATTCTTTTCTTACACATCACATCCAACTTACAAAACGAAGTTAATTTGGCTCATCTCACTCATATCTTCATATATTCATCATCAAAATTATGTAATCTCGTTGTGAACAATCACAAATTTATTCATTATCAAAGATGTAATTGCTATTACTGTCTTTGTTTCATGTTTTTGTTTTCTATAATTTATACTTTAATTTTAAAGCCATTAAACATTTTTTTGTGGTAAATTTTCACCCTAATCTAGGATGCTCGTCTGAGTTTTACATGAGTGCTGCAATTGTTTCATAAAAGTTATCTTTGTTATATTATCAAGATTTATGTATGCTTTTTTATGTTGGTAGATTTTGGTTTGTTGAATACATTAGATTTGCCCTTAGTTTTATTTATTCTCCTCTGATGGGAAAGTTTTATTAACAATTTTTAACAAACAATAAATCCTGAAGTCTTTTAGCTAATGAACAAACAGTTATAAATTAAAAAACAAAAGAAAAATCTTGAAATGACAAAACACTTAAAAGTGGTTTTTGTTATTGATATACATGTCATGATGTCAAGAGTAGCTTAACATAAATAAGTTTTCATTCAACATACCTGTTGATGGGCCTAAAAAAAATAAATCTTGAAATTTTACGAATTTTTAGAGACTATTCTCTAAATTAGCTTATCATCTCATATATACCTATCTTGGAATATTTATCGTAAAGAAACATCTCATATATATATAAGGCCTGTATAAGGTAGGAATGATCATATTAAGACCAGAAATTGTCAAAATAACCAAAAAGGAAAAAAGGATGCATGAAACGCACATGTATATGCTCCTTAGTCAGTCTGCTTATTGCAAACACAGGAGATGTTAATCAGATATTATTGAGGAGACAATGTACTTTCTATGTCAAGAGATGTAACAGAACTTTCACTTTCTTAAAGTGGTTGTCATATGGGAATAGACTACTATCATCTAGATGAATTTTAGGTCAATAACTTTCATTGGTCAAGGGAGAAACAAATAGATTTCTTACAGAGGAATCGAAGTAATTAATCTTTGGCTGTCTGCTTTAGGATTTAAACCTAGTTGTGATAATACAATTGCTTTCTCGACTCTTTCAAACTCTGCAAAAAAATTGGCACCATACAAAAGTTAAACTTTTAGAGCTTGCACTTTGACAATATTACCTCAACCTTAGACTTTGGCTCTATAATGAAAGGATATGCATGATTAAGTTCCCATTGTATTCTAAATCAGAAAAAAGATTGAGAAACAGCAACCCAAAAATTGTTAGAGATAAAACATCACTAAACATGCTCTTATTTAAGGCTGAAAATCAAGTATTACATTGGGGTCATAAGGTATAGCTAAAAAAGTTTTTGAATCTATCATTGAAACGATAGCCATCCCATTAAGAGACATCTTAACACCACTAGTTTCAACATATAATATGGTCAAGTATCCCTACAAATTCAATTGCACATAACTAAACCTATAAGTACCTTACTAAAATTATTCGAAATATTTACGTAATTAACATTGAGGAACAACCAAATCCTTTCGCCAGCGGCTGCCCTTCCAGTTCAAAATTTTAACAATTCCTGTGACAAGGAAACAATTGCAACCTCCAACTATGAGACAGCAGCAACCTTAACAATACCATAAGACCAATGTTTATGATTTGATTTATGTTCCATGCTTCCTTCTCTATCTCCTCGTCGTCATCATCATCGTCATCAAACTCTAAAATTTTAGAGTAAGTCAAATGCACAATTATTGCCGAACTCCAAAAACTTAGGATCAAAATTTCCATTATGAACAAAATTGCATAAGTGAAGATATAATCACTAAATATATGCACATATGAGTTATTTATAAATTGCGGGTCTAAGTGCATTTATAAGAGACAAAAAAGGATGAGAGAAATACTGGTTTGTCTTTTTTCTTTGGCATAACCTCTGCGAGTCTCTTGGAGGAAATTTAGAGTGGAAAACCAAGGATTGACGGAAGAAGGTGAAGCATAACCTCTGTGAGTCTCTTGGAGGAAATTTAGAGTGAAAGTGAAGCCAAGCAGCTGAGATAGATGAGGAGTTAATAACTATAGTAATTGGTGATAGGATAACTTAAAAGGAGGAATTGGTGATAAGATAGGACTTTTCCTTTGGAATAACCGTATACTGCGGAATTGGTGATATGATAGGACTTTAGGTGAAGGGAAAATAGGTGACAGGTATATTAGGAATCACAAAAAAGGGAAGAAACACGATTATATTATATAGTAATAGATTTTGATGCATGAATGCATTATCAAATTTTGTATTATTAAAAATGAAGGTATAAAACGATATAAGGTATGAATATAGAATGAAAGTGTCTAAAATAATGTTTCAAATTTAAATATTGGGCAGATATTCAAGTAATATAAAAAAGTTTGTCCTTTACTTCTATATAAAGTTGCTTTTGGTTTATATTTTTGGTTAATAACTTGTAAAACTTGGCCAAATAATTGTATTTTATCAAAAAACAAATGTTTATTCTTGAATGACTTTTTTGGAGATGTACTTGCGTGTATTCATCATCTCTGTACTCAAGCAAAAATATTCACAATGTTCCACCAATCTAGTTATATTAGTAGCTCATTCCAACTAAGCTACTATTTTGCCACGTTCCTAATTAATCATCGTAACTCCATCTAAAAACGTCCATAACTCTATCTAAAAAAACACATTTAATTCTTGTCAGTTTTGTCCTCATCTCTCTCATGTTTACAATCTAGTTCTTTACTAAAATAAAATCGCTAGTACTTCTTGTTAGTCTTGTCATCATTTGTATCAGCATCTACTCGTCATCTCCATCACTCCAAAACCAGCTCTGAAAATGACTGCGAATGGTATGACAAGAGCTGCTGGTACCTCATATGCCACCCTGGTAAGCCTTCCTTCAAGGGGATGCCCAAACCAAATCCTAAACAATAAGAATGCACCCACATAAAGAAACGAGAATCCTTAATACCCTAAAATTTGTAGGGTGCTCAATAAAATATTGGATGGCCGAAACAATCAAAGCCACCCAATAAAAACAAGCCTCTACACCAGGATAGTCCCTCCACAGCATGAGACACTGTTAAAAGTTCAAGATAAAAATAAATTCAAAATTCAAAATACAAATTAAATACAAGTCGTTAGAGATGCAACTCATGAATTAGTATACAAGTCATTACAAATGCAACTCATGAAGCAAGACATCTTAAAAATCACAAAAATCTAATATGGTGCAAAAAAAAATTCTAATATGGTGCAAGAAAAGGTGATCAAAGAAGAAGACATTGAATCTCACTTTTACTCGAACACTTTGCTCACTTAAAAGTTGCTAAGAGCACATGAATTAGAAGTTAATATACACAAGAATTCGATAATCAGAGAGACAATCTTGACAAGCATATTAACTACAAGATGCTAGCATACTAACTAATGGCGGTAATTTGGAGGACCTTTTATTTACTATAACTATCATAAACCCTCTATCACAAGCCCAACTTTCTTGACCAACAATTAGATGAAACCGTAAACTTTTGAAAAATATAAAAGCGAATATCATTAAGGCAATATTGAAAAAATGTTGGATCATCATAACCAAAATTCCGTTAGTGATGCTTTCTTTCAAAAGTCTTGCTATCATATTGAAAAGGATACCTCAACTAGCAATTGAAAACAAAAAAAAATGAAAACAGGAATAAAAGATTACATTCAACCAAAACAAAGGTCGTGAAATTAATTACTTTGGTTCTTATATCCAATTTGATAAGCATGTAAAAGTTACCCGATTTTGGTTTTTTTGAAGAGAACAAACAATCATTGGTTTTCAGTGATCCAATTATGAGAAAGAAGGGAACAAGTGCAACTGAACAGGTCATAGAACTCAATCACATAGAAGACTAGGCAGACCAAAACAAGAAATCAAAGACATGCTAAATTTTTACCTTGAACGAAAGAAACAGTGGGATAATTTGAGTAAGAGGAAACAACTTTGAGGGGATAGGTGGATCATTGTTGGATTCATGAATGATATTGTAACCAACGAGGAGAAGTAATAGACTAGAAAGTAGTTTCAAGGAATTTAAAGAGTTTATTAACAAGAACGACTTGATTGATTTAGGATATGAGGATGTCCCTTGGACTTGGTGTGGTAATACTGAGAGTGGAGTAGTTAAAGAAAAGGTTAATGAAACTTTGCCTCCCTGAAAGTGGGGGTAATGGCACTTTGCCCCCTTCAATCAAAAGAATAGACACTTTACCCAACTGATAGGTAGTCAAAGATGCTTTCCGTTGATCCCATTAGATGAAATTTCGTAAAAAGACCGAGTCATCCTTAGAAATTACATATTCTAACAAAAATACCCTTTTGGAGCCAAAATAATGGGCAATATTCCTATTCTGACCTTGGTAGGAAGGAAAATTGGCATGTGAAATTCATATGGGACCTAAAAAAAAATAAGAAAAGAAATAGTTCAGAATTATGTAATCTTCTCTAAACCACACCAAATCTCCTCTCAAAAACCAAAATCAAATTCCAAATGCAATCCTGTCATTTTGTTGGTCAATCTAAAAAACATAAGCAATAGCAACGCAAGGTTTAGAAGAAAGAAGATTCTGTGGGTTTGGCTCCATCATTTGGGGTAAGATTAAGGTTTTATCAAAGTGGCTAATAATCAGTAAAATATCTAAAGGTGTACAAATAGGGTTTAGGATGCATGCATAAATCGTTCATTTGTCATGAAAAAGGACATGTTAGTATAAATATTATGCTTTGTAGTGTTCAAATATGTGTGAAAAGCTTTTTTTTTTGTTTGGTTGTATATAAAGATTTCGAAATACTAGGGAAAAGAAAAAGCAACTAGAAAGCTTACCCTTGTGAAATTTTTGATGTGGCTTGCAAGTTCGTTCCTTGAGTTCCATACATGTGGTCCGAGTAAGTTATCTGTTTACTTTGACAAAGTGGTCCCTTTCATGTTATTGACTTATTTAAAGTCCATTACTTTTGTACTTGACTGATTTTTTTTTTGTTAATACTCATAATGACTACCAGTGACTACATAGGGGGTCTGTTGATTGTATTAACGAAGTTGATGCAGACTATACATTAATGTCAGAAATTAGGGATGTTCTGAAAAGCTTTAAGCTTCCTATTAACGTGCAGCTATATTATAAACTCCCAAATGACACACTTAGGCTCATTGATAGTGATGACATAATGCTTGAAATGTTTGGTATGTATAGGGATTAGTCTCGAATTGTTATATTTGTTGGCGATATAGCCATGTCTCCTTTTAATCCTGGTATGTGGCTAGATGCTAATGATGAACCTGATGGCAGTGATTGTGGTAATGTTGAAGTACATAATATTGAAATTTCAAATCCAGAAATTGATAACCTTCAAAATGATGATGTTGATGATGGCCATTTTAGTAGTGACTCTGATAGCACATATATTGTTGTGAGTGAAAAATCTACTGATTATGGCTCTGACCTCGAGTATTTCTTAGATGGTGATACTTTTAGTGATGGATGTGGAAATGCATGTAAGGAGAAATATTATGTTAATTTTTCTACTATTAATTTAGGAGAGTATGCTGCATATGTTGAGTTGATTAGTGATGAGTATACGAGTTGTATGGCTGCTACAAAAGAAAAAAAAAAGTTTTAGAAGATGAGTATATTGGTGATAATAAAGTTTTAGAAGCTCCGACAAATTCTTCTAATAAGGAAGAAGAAATTTAGTTTCCTAAATTTAATGAAATGAAAGAAATGAAAAATCCTGACATTTTTGTTGAATGTATGTTTCCCTCAGTTGCTGTCTATAGAAAAGCTACAAGGATGTACTCTATCTTGAAAGGATTTGAGCTTAACTTTACAAGAAATGATCCTGATAGAGTTACAGCTATATGTGCTAGAGAGTGTAGACGGAAAATATATGCTAGCTACTTCAGAGGCGAAAAATATTTTCAGATAAAGTTTATTAAGGGTACTCCACACACGTGCCCATTGTCATATAAAAACAAAGCCGCTAATGCTAGATGGCTGTCCGAAATTTTTGTTAATGAAATTGCTAATGATTCTAATTGAAAAATTGAGTTATTTAAGAAAACAATTAAGAGGAAGTTTGGGGTCTATATGTCCACTACATAAGCTCGTTGAGATAAGAAAAAGGCACTTGAAAAATTCAGGGAGAATACAAAGATCAATATTTGAGAATTAGAGACTATTGTGCCACTATCTTGCATACAAATTCTGGATCTGTTGCATTTGTTAGCGCTGAGAGATTGGTCTTGAGAAGAAATCCTATAATTAAGAGGATGTTCGTGATGTATAGTGCTCAAAGATATGGGTTTATTGAGGGATACAGACCTGTAATTGGCCTTGATGTATGTCACTTAAAGGAAAAATTTGGGGGCCACTTGATGTATGCTAGTGGGAGGGATGACAATAATCAGATATATCTACTACCTATTCCATGCATGGAATCTGAATGCAAAGATTGTTGGTCGTGGTTCTTAGACATTCTTGTATGCCATATTGGGACTCCAGCAGAGAACAGTTGGATATTTATTTTAGACAAGCAGAAGATATAACATCAAACTAATTATGTTATCTAAAAAAATTAACATAGTATGTTATATCCATTTATTTTGTGCTTTTGTCAAGGGACTTGTTGAAACTTTTGAAACCATGTTCCTAGGTGTTGAACATAGATTTTGTGTGCGACACCTATATACAAATTTCAAATTAAGATTCAACGACAAAGCACTTAGGGATGTGTTATGTAGTACAACAAGAGCATACTTAACTTATGAATGGAAGAGTAAAATGAGACAGTTACAATTGATGAATAATGAAGCACGTTAGTGGCTAAGTGCAAATCCTGCTGAGTTGTGGGCAAGATCATTATTCAGTCCTAGGTCCAAGTGTGATCTTCTTAGTAACAATATCAATGAGTGCTTAAATCAGTACATATCAAGTGCAAGAGAAGAGCCCATCCTAACCATGTTCGAGAATATTAGAAGATTGGTGATGTTCAAATTCCAAGAAAAAAGAGAATGGATAGCAAAGGTTAAGGGCAACATATGCCCAAGGATACATGATAAAATAGAGGTCATAAAGTCCAAAATAGTTGACTTTGAAGCACATCCAGTTGATGAAGAAATATGGGAAATTACTCTTTTCAATAGCAAGTGGATTGTAAATCTTAATTATCAAACATACATGTATGCATGTGCAAGGAGTGGGACTTAATAAGTATACCATGTGTTCATGCATGCACTGCATTGGTTTCTGGAGGCAAAGAAGCAGCTGACTATGTGCACCCATATTATAGTATATATAATTACAAAAAAACATATAGTTATGTGATTATGCCAGTTCCAAATTAGAAGGATTGGGTGGACTCATAATCTGATCCAACAAGGCCCCCACAACTAAGAAGAAGATCAGGAAGACCTAAGAAGGTAAGAAGGAGATGATCAGATAAAGAGGGGAGTATTAATGCTACAAGATTGACAAGAACTATTGCAGATGAATGAAGTGGCACCACTATTGCACGGGTAAAAAGAAAAGGGACTATGCACCATTGTAGTAATTGTGGAAAAGCAGGACACACCATAAAGACATGCCCATATCCAAAAAGATCTAATGGACGACAAACATTTGAGAGTAAATCACAATTAAGTTTCAATACTCTTTACATTTGAGATTGTGCAATATTATTACTATCATTAATTTGAATTTTTCCTATTATAAGGTGATAGGGAAGTCGAGTCATTAATTAATAGTTGTGCAAGCTCTGCAACTTTAAACCAAAATAGTTCAACTACTGTAGCACAGTCGAGAGGGCAACGAAGAGGTACAAGCATAAGGGGTAATAGAGGTGGAGGTAGAACTATAAGGAGTTCTAGTAGGGTTAGAAGAGGTAGGAATGCAGGGAAAAATTCAACAACTTATTCTGAAGTTGGAAGAGTTAGGGGCATAAGTAGTATTAGAACAATAATTCCAAAGGAAATTATAGGAAGATGTAGACAATCTGATGCTTATGAAAGAGATAAACAATCAGCCCATGATAGAGAAAGTAGGGGTGGCATGGGAGCAACAGTGAATTATGGGCCATTAAGTGGAATTGAAAACTGGAACGGTATAGGTCTATCAACAGGAAAATCCTTTATACCTATTGATCAGGTATTTAATCTCCATAATTCACTTTAATTTTGTAGTTGTATTATGATCTTTTAGAGTTTACTTAGCAAATTTGCATTTTCAGATTATGGAAGCAGTATATATAAGTCGACCACATATTCAACCTACTTATCATGTAAGTGTAACAATTTTTCTATTTTAGTTTTGTTTTTCCTACAAAATTAATTAACTTCAGATTATCTTTGTGATTGGTAGTGGACCACTGACTCTTAAAGTAGAAGTGTTGTGTGTGAAAATAATGGTGCATCTACCACCACTTGTCTCGATATATAGGTTTTTTATATTTTTATTTCTGTAGCAATGATAGATTTTATTTGTTTTGTTCAACAACATGTTCATACCCTAACACTTTCATGATTATTTCTATCATATAGACACAAAAGACAAGGTTTGGTCCAATAATATTCTCTTCTCAATCTTCTGCTACTGGCTTTCATGTGCATCAAACAAAGGGAATCTATCAGTTGGAGATGCTAACTTTTTTCAGTTGAAGAATAACAAACCATTTTGTGAATCTCAATGGTGATACACAAATTACTGGCGAAACAATTTTTGCTTTATGTTTGGTAGACTCGATTAGTAGTATAGTAATGGTATTTTTGTGATTTAGACTTGACAAACTTTTATGTGGGGATTTAATGTCATGCTTTGATATTTTTTGTTGGTTGGCAAGGCCTATAATATTTTTAGCATAACTCTGCCAAGGAAGAGGTGATAATACTTTGTCAGAATCGATTGCTTTCTTTTGGGAAGAACTTTTTGGTTTAATAGAATGTCACCGCAACTATTCTGCTTCTTTCATTTACTTGTGAAAAGTTCATGATAAATAGTGTTAATCCTTGCTGAAGAATGTCTCTATTCCTTAATAAACAGTGTCGCCCAGATTTGTAGAACTTTTGTAGTACCAAGTTTTATTAATACATTATTGTTTTTAACAAAAAAATGCACAATCTGTAAACATACAATAATTTGAAATAACAACACAAATACGCATCGATGTAAATAGCATGACTATGGTTGGGGAATTGTCTGCTTTCAACAAGATGTAAATCCACTAGCTCCTTCCATAAGAAAGTGCCATATTGAATTGTGGAAACAATGGAGTTAAGAATTGCCATAGTAAACTGTTGTCAAAACTGAAATCTTGGTGTACTTTTTGCTTTCTAGATGCTATAAACCATAGCTACCAGAACCATTCTCTTAAACTGTTGATAACTAGGGTTCAAAACTTAAGGAAATGCAACATAAAGGTCAGAGGTTCAAAACTTTCTCTAGTTTTGTCATGGCATTAGAATTTACTGTCATATTCGACACACAAAAGAGTAAATGGAAATGCAAGGTAGCTCTTTTATTATGGAATGGATCATTGGAATTTCAGGAACAAGATAAGCCCTCAGATATAGATATGGACCTAATGAGTGATAATGTATATAAGAAGCCCAGTATTTTGGTTTATGGCTAAAACTCTAGATGGATAGTGATACGTAAAGCAAATAAACCATACACTTTTACTCCATTCAGTCAGAGGCCCATAGATTTTTCCCCCCAAAAAGAAGAACCTAGGCCTTACATGTTATCAAAGGAAAAGAAGAATGGAGATGGCTTGAGTGTCAACTAGAAATGTTATAGTCATCAGACTCATGTTCTTGGATCTTGAAAACATTTATAATTGTTATTAGCTTATATTTTATCAGCAAGTTTAGGGTAATGCAATCCAAAAATCCAAAGGCCAAAATTCTCACCATTACTACCTTCTTTGTTTTGCTCAATATCTATATTTTCTAGTGCCACCAAATCTTATAAGAAAAATCACTTACAATCAACTATTTGTAAGCCAAATTAACTTATGTCCAATATTTATACGCATCAGATACAAAAACAACAATAACCAAACATGAGGTAGTTGTAATAGCATGACTATACTTCCTTTGAATTAGATACCAAACTAAAAATCAAGTTACAGAAACAACAACAAGGAGTAGGAGGATTTTCTACAAAAATGACAAATGTTTTCTTGGGAGATGGGGTTTGATTGACCAACCTTTGGCCCCCCCGGAGACATAGCACGAGAGGAGGCGGACAATGATGGTCGCTGGAGATAGGAATGGAGAGGTTGGAAGAATACAACGGTTAAAGGCGGGTGCAGAGAAAGGCCGGTGATGGGACGAGTGAATTAGTCAAAACCATCATGAAAACTCAAAAATGGAGGGACAGATAAAAAGAATTGTGTATATAAAATTAGGATTAAACCCTAATTGTGATGTTTTGATTTTTATGTTTTCCTTTTTCTTTTTTATTTTCCCTTTATTTATATTTATTTATTTATTTTAGTAACGTGACTGTGTTATTGTTATGGTTATTTGTGCACTAGCTGACTAGTAAAAAGATGCGATGATCACTAAATCCTCCAAAAATCTTTTATATCGGCCAAAAGAAATTTTACAAACTAGTGTCATGCTCAATCTCGAACTCATTGTTGCTACTAAGATCGCGACACGTGTCAAGAGAAGAAAGAGAAAAATGTAACTAAAATCGAAGATTTAATTGGAGTAGGCCGTGATGTGGACCCTCCTTATCCAATATACATGAGGTTTGAATTGCTATAAGCGCAGGTGAAATTGAATGCAAGTATGCCATCAAAAAGATGGCAAACGTGAGAAACGTTGCAGTATTGTTCAGGGTAATGAGGAACTGTGACATGGACAACGTCATTTTCCTACGGATGTATTTTGCACTTCGTATGGGCAGTCAAAGATTCATCGAGGAGTTCGACCAACTCTTTAGAACAATCGAGGGCCTAAAGGAGACCATGATGAAGTCCAAAGAGGATGCGAAGGATCCCAGTTCGGTGGGAAAAAATTGAGACTGGTGCTAACACGTGGAATGTGCATTCGATGGAAGAAGTGGATCCTACATGTATAACATACGATAGGACCGTAGTATACGGTGTAGATGTAAAATATTTGTACGTAAATAGGGATTCAATGCAACAATATCACGTGTACCCAATGCGCACTGTTGGAATAAAAAACTCAATTTATTTCATCCTGAAATATAATGTGCACAAATTTGAAATCCGCATGCTTACAATTAATCCAGGCATGTGACAATGAATTATATGCTAATTCAAGATTCATAGTGGACGGTCAAACTCTTCTTACTTGCTTTATGCTGATTTGTAGGCTTTTCTGTACCCTTCTTCCTCTGTTCCTTTGGCCTATCAGGTTATTTTTTCACCAATGGTGAGTTCAAATACTGTATTTTGCTATCCAACCAGAACTGCTTCGAAGGAATATGACCAATTGTGAAGTTGTAGGCCCTTAAATATGCTTTTCTATGGTAACAAGTATCAACAAATTGCTCAAATTCTAACTTTCTGCTTTGAATGCAAGCAACGGCATGCACGCATGGAATCCCACTAAGTTGAAAATGACCACAGGTACATGTCTTTATATCCAAATTGACAACATTAGTCTTTCAATGGCCATCAACTTCCAAATTCTCATTTCCTCCATAAATCGCGACATAGTTTCTTGCTTTTATCTTCAGTTACTCTAATTTCTCGTGAATGTTTGGACATAAAGTGCTACTATATTTCAGTATACCTTCTCGTTTGGTTACCAACTTTTGCATTAATTTCCTCCGAATCAACTCCAACATTGTTATTATTGGCTCGCCTCTAACCTTTAGAATGTAATTATTTCATGACTCACTCATGTTGTTAACGCACGTATCACTCCTTCAAGCAGTACTAAAGTGGGTTCTGAACCAAAACTTTGGAGGCAACCGTTTGAACCATCTCGCAACTGTTAGCTTGTCACCTTCCTTTGGATCAACCCTTTCAAGATTTGCTAGGCCAACTTCATACTTCGGCATGTTTGCTGTTGTAGTACCTTTTCATAACATGTCTCTAAGGTCTTGATTCTTGAATCTTTGTTTGAAGTTTTTGAACATGTGTTTCAGGTAGAATCTGTGCTCTGATTTAAGGAACAACTCCTCAATTGCATGGACAAAACCTTTTTGCCTACCCAAAATGAAAGTGTAAGCCACTCCTTTATTTTCTCTTCCAAATTGGGTGATTAATTTCCTCAAACATTAGTTCCATCTGTCATAGTTCTCTAGCTCAACAACAGCAAAGAAAATAGGAAACATGTTTTCATTAATATCCCTATCCAGAACTGTAAGCAGCTGATCTCCAAAAGAATTCTTTAGGAAACAACCACTTAGTCATAAGATAGGTCTGCAGCCTTCTAAGAAACCATTCTTCAAAGCACATAATCCATAATATATCATTTGAAATGTAACTCTTTCCTTAACACTTCGCCTATGAATCTGCACTAAAATATGAGTATCAAGATTGGACTTTTTTATAATGGATGCATAATACCAAAACCTATGGTATTGATCCATGTCATTTTTTCTAAGTGCCTCTAATGCTTTTTGCTTCTGGCAGCTTTCTTCCCACTAATATCTAACATAAACAATTCTTATTTCATTCACTATGCCAAAAATACTACAACTATGATCACTCCCCCACCTTAGCCTGAAATTTTTTACTTAGATATGTTGAAGTGACATGTCTATTATTGTAATCCCTATCACAATAGTGCTCTCCCTTAAGACTTTTGATCATAAAAGTTTTTATTCTCTTGATGCTGCTTGCATGAATTCTCCAATTGCATCTCTTTATATATTTAGCTGTGATTTGAGAGCCTTCATTTCTAATGTATTTGTGCTCATATCCCTTCCCAATTTTTCACTCCACTAAAGCCTTCTTAAATTTAGAAAAGCTAGTAAATTTTTGTCCAACCTTTAGTTCAAAGTACTCTTTTCTAAACTCTTATTTTGCATTGAAGTAACTATAGGTAGGGATGCTTTCATCATCAAATCCTATCCCTTTGTTAAACAGGTTTTCATCATTAACTACTGGCTCACTCTAGTCCTCTTCCTGCTCATTGACATAGTAACTATCATCCATACCTAGGGTTGGTTGACTCCTCTTTTTATGGTTCTAGTTCTTTGCTTGTTTCTCAATTTTGATTGCTGATGTTGTTGTTGATGCTTTGAATCAGCTTGTTTTCTAGATTGGGCCTGCTGATTTTCTTTTGTTGATCTATACCAGCTTGTTTTTTAGTTTTGGCTTGCATATTTTTTTGTTGCTACTCTAAACCAACTCCAATAGAATTTACAGATCCTAGATTTATAGATGTCTATATTAATTATTGACCATTTAAACTTGCAAATATGTCATTATCCTCAGACCCTTCTATTCATTCTCTTAGTCAGTCAGGAAAATCTTAATAGTCTGGTATGACATCATCTTTTTCTCCACCTTCATCAGCTATTTTTTCTCCCTTCAAATTAATTATTTCTTCTGTTGGATCTATCCTAAATGTTGTTTCTTTTGCTGAATTTCTTTCGGGAGACTGCTAGACCTCTATAGTTGTATCAACTTTCTCCTTCTTTTTAAATAATTGTCTGACTGACTTCTTTGCAATAAATTTTACTCTGACACTCAACTTTTTTATCATTTGTTGTCTTCTTCCTCTTGGACTTATTAGCTGACTCATTTATTTTTTCTCTATGTGGTCCCATAAAAATTGAATCTGACTCCATTTGTGATGACCTTTCATCACAGATACCCTTTTCTCTATAGTTAATGTGTGAAAAATCATTATTATCCTTATTCCTAATAACTGTAGGGTCAATGTTATCACTGTCTTTCTTTGATGTCGATGAACCAATTTCAACATACCAATTGTCATAATATGGAAGTGCAAGTAAACCATCACCAGCCATTCTCTTGTACAGTAATTTTTCATTCGGAGACACAATTTCAGTAGGTTCAGGCCTTTTCTCAGCATATATGTGTATTTCTGAAAACCCTCTTAATATGTTATCAATAACTCGATGTTGGTATCATCCTTAATACTAACAACACTAATATCAAGGTCATGAAAGGGGATATAGTACCAGAAATTTATATTGCTTGCCCTGCACTCAATTGTATTATGCATCTTTTAAAACTCAAATGGAGATAATTCATCAGGGTCCCATCCACAAAATACCCTCACATGTTCGCCAGTGTATCTAATTCTTGATTTTCATTTGAAATGTCCACCATAATGCATGTGTATATTTATGGTCTTAAACAGATTATCTCCCATTCTTATACACCTAAACCAAAGTAATAGAGATAAATTTACTAATTTCATTTTCAGATGTATCGAGAAGGACAAGCAATATTTCATACATTTTCAGTTTCAAAAAGCATAGTCAACATTAACACACTTATCTAGAAGGCTATAAACATAATCAATACTAATATGGATTACAATAGTCTCTATTACTCCAAAAAGACCCATTTTTTCTACTTTTTGCATACTTAGCAATTTTTTATAAATTTTTTTGATAAAAATTGTTGACAATATTCTAACTAAGGATGCGCTTAATAAAATTGAAATCTAAAAGTTGAAGTTTGAAATCTGAAATTTGAAATTTGAATCCATTAAATTGTTGAATTGTTAAGTATTAAATCTAATACATTTGAGTGTATATTACATCAGTGATAAGTGAATAGTTTATCACTTAATTTTGAGAACAAGTTTTGCCTAGAAAATAAAGTGTCCCTTAATTAATTCAGATGTTCAATTTTTTATTATCAAACGCTTTAAATATATTGAGATCTGAATCCATTATTTTTAAGTGGTGAATTAGATTATCAAACAGGGTCTAAGTCAAAACTGCCATTTTTTTTTACCAAGTTTCAAAATATCCCTAGCAATATACTACAAAAACGCCTGCCATCGAACCAATCAACACAAGTAAATTTAGGGTTCAAATATGAGATTACCTCGTTAATTGCTATGCTTAATGCTTCGTAACCCTTGATCGATCTGCACAGAAATGCCTTCTTCATCTGCGAGCTACACATAAAAATCCTATATTTATCGGTGCCGTGAAAAATGATAGCGATTGTGGTGGGTCTTGGCTATTGGTTTAGGGTTTCATCCACTTTCTCTCTCTACACCTGAAGTACCGCTTAAGATCTGCTAATTGCATCTGTGCCTTTTGAGATATTATAAATGAGGGTATTTTTGATATTTTATATTGTTATCGACTTTTCAACCAGATAGCAGGTAAAATTCAAAGAAATCCAAAGCACAGGAGGGGTTAAGTAGGTGTTTTTAAATAATGAGGGGGTTTCGTGTCCATTTCTCTAATTACAGGGGGGTTTACTGTATTTTACCCTAAGTTTTAAGCAACCACTAAAGCGTACTTTTATTGTCATATGTCAGGTGTGCCCTCTCACCTTGGCATTACCATCATATTGCTTCTATTGTAACACAAAGGGCATAAAGGTCAAGTGGTTTTAAATAAGAAGTCCGCTGTACCTGTTGAATGAAAGAGTTGCCTGCCTGATTTTCTTATTCCTCGCTGCGCTTTTCTCCTCTTCATCATACTACTGACTATTCCATCCTATGCTTTGTGGTTTACTTGCATGCTTTCCATTTTGCCTCTTCTTTCCCGTTTCATTATTTTCGTTTCTTTCATCCTGACTCAAGACAATTTCTATTCTCTTAGTTTCCTATTTTTTGCCTCTTCATACATTCATTTAACTTTTATGCCTTCTGGATTTGTCATTTTATCTGTGTAATTTAGGCTGTTGTACGTTGCCTTCGTAGTTCTTTGTTGCATTGTATCATTGCAGGTCTCTTCATTATTTTCTTCTACCCTTTTGTCCCCAGCACCATACTACCCAAAGCCCTGCCTCCGCAATCGACAGTCGACAATCAACAATCGGCATCTACTTCACGCATTTTTTTTGGATTTACTTTAAAGGTTTTACGGGTCTATTTGGTTTTGAAATCTGTTTTGGATATCTACAAGGGTTGTTTTCTTTTTCCCCTTTGTTTCATCTATTCTACATCTGCAAAATTGATGATTATTCGTGATTATTTTTGTGGAAAGTGATTCTAATTTCCGTTTCATGGCATTTCTTTATAAACTCATGCTTCTGTAGCACTTCTTGTTTCTGGTGCTTGATTTTGTTTCTACAGGATATTGGACCTTGCAAATAGTTTTTTCGAAGGTATTTCTTTTGCATTACTAAACGTTTTTACCTTTTTCTTCTTCGGTTAAAATTAGGAGTCAGATGTTCATTGTATTTATCTTATGTCGGTAATTTATTTTGTTTTGAAATTTTGAAACTTTTTTTAAATTTTTAGTCTCTGAGATTCCAATTTTGGCTGCCTTGTTCTATTTTCTCTATTAGTTAACATTAATGCTTTGATATGCTGTCCATTTTTTTTTGATAATATCAGTGCTTTGAAATCATTTTGGTTTTTCTAAATATTTCTTGCTAGATATTTATTTTTTTATTTTTAATTTCTCCTAGACTTTCTGGGCTCTCATTTATTTGTTATACACACAAACAATACATATATAAGTATTCATGAATTCTGTATCCTTTCATGGAGTGGTTTGATTTTGCTTATTGCTTGTAATTTTATATTACGAAAATAAAAGATAAAAAGTTTTTTTGTTTATTAAAATTTTATAACAATTTCTTCTATATAAAAAGTGATTTTTCAAAATTGCACACAAATTTAGCGTACCCTTATCACTAGTAGTATTAAATGGTATTAGCACTAATGTATACATGATTGAACTCGAATGCTCATATTGATTAGACTATATAGTAACACAGTAAAAAATAATTTTTTTTAATTGGATCAAATACCAAAATATAACTCTTCATTGTCTATTTTAAAAGTAGGATAACAAACATTCTTCAAATAAAAAGTATTGCATGTATTTTCATGGATAAAATATAATACAAGGTGACATGCTTGAATTTACTAATGAAAGAATAGTTTTCTTTCAAGTAACATAAGAGACATATTACGGTTATCACTTCTGACTAGGGCTGTAAACGAGTCGAGCCGAGTCGAATCGAATTTTGGTTTAATCGAACCGAGTCTTGACTTAGTTTTATTGAACTCGAATTCGAGCTCGAACTCGACGAACTGACAATTTAAAACTCGAGTTCGAGCTCGAAAAAATAAAAAATAATTATTTTATTTTTTTAAAAATAAATAAAATAATATTTTTTTGTTAATAAATAATAAAATATTAAGGATATATATATAATTTTACTATTAAAATAAAATATATATATATATTCGAGCTCGCGAGCTAACGAGCTTAATATTTTGAGTGCGAGTTCGAGCTCGAGTTGGACTCAAGCCAGCTCGAGTTCGACTCACGACTCGGATCGTTTGCAGTCCTACTCCTGACCTTGAACTTTTCTTAGGCAGAAAGAGATAAAAATTTCTGATCAAGTGACAAAACCATCTCCATTTTACTAGAAAATGACATCACAAGAATAGTAAAACTAAATAATCGTTAATCAACTAATATGGGAAAAATAAAAATAAAAGTTCTAATTTAAATCGATACATAACATAGGTCCAAAATTTTGAAAAAAAATGCAGTTTCTGTCCATAATACTCAGCATGTATGCTAAACTAATCATTAATGCTTTGACCAAAATAAATTTGCCTACATATTGCCAACTAATATAATCACAACTAACTTTCACCCATAACTACCCACAAACATTTTATAAACTACCAAATTCATTGGAAAAAAACTTTTAAAATATCAAAGTTCATTTTTTTTGGTTTATTAAAATTTTGCCAATTTCTCTATATAAAAAATAAAATTTCCAAATTGCACACAAATTCAGTGTGCTCTTTATCACTAGTAGTACTAGTGGTCTTCATACTAATGTGTACATGCTTAAACTCAAAACACTTATATTGATTAGACTATATAATGACACAATTAAAAATAGTTTTTAATATGGGCAAATACAAAGATATAACTCCTCATTGTCTTTTCTGAGCCACTCCTTAATCACCTCTTTCTCTTGTGGCTAAATAATCCTCCCAGCAATATTCACTTCAATTTATTGGATACATTTTGCAGCCAACCCCTCCAGCCTTGAGTTTCTTAATTCTTAGTCCGGTGGGGAGGCCGTCTTCTTCGAAGATGATGATGGTGGAAGTTTCTCCCTACACAACCTTACCTCTCCATTCATAACCCTTTTGTCATGTGATACATGTCTCTTTTTTGTTTTTGAAGGACGTGATATATGTCTTCAGATACCTCTTTATTGAGTTACTTGTAAATTTAATCTTTCTTCAATTTAATTTTTGCCAATTTATGATTTCTTTGTGCTTACTTTTGCCGACCACTTCAACCTTGTCAGCAGCTATAATGGTGTACGAATTAAACGGAAAATGTGTTGAATACTTAAGTCAAATGTATCAGTCTAATAAGTAATACTACCGTGGTAGAAAGCACCATACCATATCGAAAACGCTTTGTTTATTTTGAACATTTAACACCTTAATTTTTGAATTTTGAACACGTACACTTTAGACTTTCAAATTTGTCCAATTTGAATTTAATCATTCATACTTTACAATCTAAGTATTCGAGTATTACATGTAAATCTGTCATATTGCACTCCACCAAAATAATAATAATAATAATTATAATCTATCAAATTGCGCTAGAAAAGGGTGATTTTACCAGTTGCACCCAACTCTTCGTTATTGTAGACTTTGCTTAGGCCATGCGTGTCCCACGCTATTCGATGACTTCTTCTTTGGGCCGAGTGACTTGCGAAAGCAAGGTGGGCTGGGCTGGGCTAGGGTTGTTCGGCAGGGTCCCCTTGGCGTGTCCTCAGTCTTTGGACTTCTGGAGGGGAAAAGTTTATAAAAGGTGTGGAACGATGAAACAGAAAGTCGCTAGACCCGATTCAGTGCTTCTCTCTTAGGGTTTTTTCCCTTCCCGTCCTCCCCTCTTGGCTCTTGCGGCTGCTAGTTTCTTCAGGCTAACTTTCTCTTCTAGTGAGGGGAAAAAAAAAGAAGGAAGAAAAAGGAGCGGCTCATTAAACTTGGTGTAAATTCGTTATTTTTTAGCCTTTTTTTTACCTGAACTTATGGTACAGAGGGTGATATTGGAGCTCAGTAACAAACGGGTAAGGTGGAAACGGAGCTAGATCTGCAGGAAATTGTGGGCATCGCCTGGCTTGGAAAGGAACCTTTTTATCTTTCTTTGTTTATATCTTTTGCTTTTGCGTTGGTTTTTTATGGTTTTTTTTTTTTTAAATTTTCGATCTTAAATTTTTTAATCTTGAAGATTGGATGGAGAGAATCCTTACCGAGGCCAGGCATGCCCATGGTTTCATGTGGTTCCTCCATTTCTTTTCCTTGTCCTTGACTGGATCTGACCTGTTCAGCTGAGGTCAGGGACTTTCTCTCTTTTTTTTTTGTTCTCCATTTGTTCTATTTTTGAGCTAAGGGTTTCAGAGGCTTTGGACTAAGATCCTTTCCAATTCCGGGCATGCCAATAATATCATGTTGGTCCCTCCCTTTCCTTTTCCTTGCCTAGCTATGGTTCTTTGTTCGTTGACTATCTTGCATGGGGAGGTAAATGTTTCAGGCCTGTATCTTATTACAAATTTCCATGCAATGGTGTCGAAAATTTTCCAAATCCAGCTCTTTCTAGCTCGAGCATTTGTATTATGATGAAGTTCCTAGTTTGTACTATTTCTATGAAATGCTGTTCTAACTTGTCAATTTGTTGTCGAGAGTTTGCAAGTCAAAATCATTTGACAGGGCCCTGGCGTTCACCGGTTACAACTCGACAAGGATCAGAGATATGGCATAAGGTGCTTTACCTTGGAGCGACTTGATTATGTCTTCCAGATTTAGGCCATTGAGATGCTATAGGATCAGTAGATTTGTTTGCCAGATTAATAATCAATTTTAGCGTTGCTGGTGTAATAATTTTGCGGTAAAGAAAATTGAAAAATGTTAATTGTGTTGTCTTTTTCACTGGCTTAATATATACGAGCGTGGAAAGCTATATATCGAACTTGGAGTTCCCCAGCTGAGGTTCCTACATTTTCTTGCTGTGATTTTGACTCATTTTTCATGTACTTAAACCTGATAATCATCACAATTTTGGATGCGTAATTTGATGGTTGCACTCTCAATGCGACATGAGGCAACTATGCTGATTACCTCAGCCAGCATTTTGTTGTAAAAAGGGGCTTGAATTGCCTATTGCCTCCTAAGAGATGCTTGCTTTGCATAAGAAGTCTCCAATTTCTACATTTCACCGTAATGACCACTGCATATAACAGTGATAAACCATCCTTCAATAGTTTCTGCTTTCTTTTTTGACATGTACGAAAACAAATGTCCCAGTCTCGACTTCATAGTGCCATCAACCATGACCAGTAAGTACGAGTCAAACAAGGTGATTTCACTGTTGTAAGCAGCATTAACCTAATTAATTACAGCTGAAAAACTGTTCGTTGAGATGAAGATTTACCTTCTTCCCAGCAGAAGACGCAGCAAAAAGAAATAAATAAAAGCATGCCGGACCTCAAAATACATTAATATTAGAAGGTCAGAAATTCTTAATCAAGAGATGAAAATCAAAGTGCAGAGACCACAATGTAAGATCACTGCACAGAGCCTCTTATGTGCAACAACCGACTCAAGAAATGACACCACTAAATAGAAAGTGATGCACAACCTACTTTTCATGTAATGGGTACGAGTACATATGCCCTCTCAAATGTGTGGATATGTTTCCCTTTCCACCACCGCCTCAACTTGGTAAATGAATTTTTTTGATGCCCTGTCATATCGTGCGAGGTGGTACACAAATTAATCACAAGATCTCTTGAAAATGGTTGATATGGAAGATCTTTGCTCGGATTAAAGTTACCACGAACCGTAATCTAAAGTTTGCCCATGGACCACAATTTAAAGCAAACTTTGTTTGTAGGAAGCGAAAAGCATCTTCCTATCAAATATCATGCAAAATGATAGATATGCGTTCAAAACTCCACTGTCCTGCATAACATCCGTCACTGAAGAAAGTTGGTATGGATAATAGATGAAGAAGTAGATGATGAATCTAGTATTCAGTACCACAAAGGGCAACATCTTGAAAGACCTAATCGACTAGGGATAAAGAAGAGCTGTCACTCTGATACGTCTTTTTCCGGATAAACGACAAAGACGAAACTGGTTGGTAAGCTTCCCCTCTTCTTTTTCCTTACCCTTTCTTATTCTTCAGGTGCTTAACATAAGCACAATTGACCAATACATAGGTCACAATTCCCTGCAAGCCAAAAAAGACCAGACAAAATCACTGTTAAAAAAGGTTAATCATTATTAAATATGAAAGCCTGCTAATCACAATAATTAAAATAAAAATATACATACCGCCATTGTTGGAATATAGTGGAGTATATAAGTAAGCTTCACTATTCCTACAGTGACAAATGGAAGGGGCAGCCCCATTTGCAAATAGAACCAAACTGCTAAAAGTATGAAACAAGTCGTAACCTGAAATCCAAAGAGATGATATAAGTGATATACAAAGGTCCAAGCCCAACATGTCTTACCCATAACCCTACCTTCCATAATGAAGACCAAATATACAATCCGATTCCCAAAAGGCCTTAGGAATCTAAGGTCATAGTAGGTAGGTGTACGCAAGCTAGGGAGGGCAGAGAGGGCAGGAGCCCCCCAAAACTTTTTAAAAGCCAGTTTTAAGTATATCTATTTATAATAACTTAACAAAATTTCACTCATTTTGTCCCTATAGATAGATGTTAGTATCAATTAATTAACCACTACCTTTAACACTCGTCTTTATAACTTTACTAAAGTTATACCAACCTCTTGCTCTATTGACTAAGGTATTACATCAGTAACAAGACAAACTACCATTGTTTTAGAGAGCTTTGTTTCTATGACCTCCAAAATCCATTACTCCGAGGCATGTCTTATTATTATTTTTTTAGAGATTTTTTTATTATGTTTTCAATCTTTAGGTATTAATGACTTAAACAATTATTTCTATAAATTTTTAACAAAATTTCACTAATCTTGTCCCTCTAAATGTGATTTATCAATTGATTAATCATCTTCTTTGACATTCCTCTTTAAATCGTTCCTAAGGCATACCAGCCTCTTGCCCTACTAAGGTAAATACATCAATAAAAGAAAAAATCAAATAGTCATTGTATAAACACAATCTGAAATATTATTGTACCGGACTTTTGTTTCTATGATCTCCCAAATCCTTTACTCCGAGGCAAGTTTTACTATTATTTTTTAGAAATATTTTATTATATTTTCAATCTTCAAGTATTAATTTCTTAAACAACTATTCCTTTTTTGTAAGAATTTTTTTCTTATTCTAATTCATTATTTTTCTTACCATCTAAATTTGAAGGGATTTATATTTGTGAACTTTTACTATATTTTCTTATTTCAACACCGAATCAAACTTTTTTTTTACTCGAATTCTAAAATAATTTTTGCAAAAAAGCAAAATTGCTTGTAATTTTTTACAACTTTGTCTCATGTTATTAAAGCATTAGAATGCTAGTTAGAGTACTTTAATTTTGACAGCATAGAAAATAAATTACATAACCATAAAAAGGCCATAAAAATACAAATGAGAATAAAGGCAAGATACTTACCATGTGTGTTACAAAATCCTCCAATTTTGGCAATACAAATTCGTAAATCTTAGTTGTCCGATCCAGCTCGGTTTCACCTTCAAAAGGGTGACATGTACATAAACCGTATTTAAAAAAAAATATGATTGTTATTATTAATATCGATACTATATACTATTTACCAGTCTACATCTCCAGAAGGGTTCCAATCATAATATGACATGCGTCATTTTTTTAAAGGATTTTGAATTATTTTATTCTTTAATTAATTCAATTAATGTTATCTATCGGTTATTAGTTTGTTTGGTTCAAATGTTTATCCCTATATTCCAGGGAGAAAAATATTTTGTTAAGCTAACTTATCAATTTAATGAAAAAAAAACTTATCAATAAATTTTCCTAGATAAAAATGTTTTTATCCTCAGGTGCAAATGACAAATGGCATATGTTGTCATTTGAAAAATGTTTTTCTATATAAGATATTCTAAATTTAAACAAATAACATAATAAACTTGTAAACATCAATGCATAGTCTTATAAATGTAAACGTGATAAATTTTTTTTCCTCAACCCTTTTATATAAATAAGGAGTTGTACTAATTATCTTATTATAAAGTGATTAAACAAGGACATCATGCTTTTAAATTATACAAAAACAATCAGTTTCACTATTGCAAATATATTTTGTATATCTTATTTTTTCATGAAAATTAATTTCTTTTCAAAGTGATTGCTTCCAATTCTACAAAAATAACATTAATATTTACATATCTATATCTACACTATATACTATTCACCTATTCAAAGCTTATAGAAGCTTTCCTTGCTAGTTTTATAGAGTTCACAATTATTTTTAATTTCTTCTAAAATTTAGTCCATACCATGTAATTTATCTTTTCAAATCACGAAGAATTCTACAAAATCCACTATAGTTTCTATTGTCTACCACATTCATTACCACTTTAAAATTTAAAAAACAAATAAAACGCTATCAAATTCTTTTTCTACATATTACCACACTACAAAGAGTTGTACAAAATACAAAAATTAAATTGCAAATTGCTAAATACTTTATTCCAAAATTATTATTATTTTTTTGTTTTGCTCAAAAAATTTTGAATTATTTTAACTATTTGTAATTCCCTAGCACAGGATATAATGCTAGTTATTATGTTGAAGCAGTTTACACCAGCAAATTTAGACGTACCAGACGGTGAGGAGTTCCCTGAGTCACAAGGTGGACAAGAGCTTCCTGAATTGGGGATAGTTAGAGCACTACGACCACGAATGACATACAGAGAACGGCGGGAGGTGGATTTAATCCAAGTACGAGGCATCGGCAGGGTGGTGGATTTAATCCAAGTACGGTAATTGGATGCCTTCCTCCTCAAAGCAAGAGGAGGAGGAGATGGAGCAACAGGAAGATATTGAAGCTGCAGACCCTGCATGGGGAGGGTTGAACCACTCGAACGGAAGAAGTGACAGACGGATGGGATTAGACGCAATGGCTTCTGCGTGAAGGACTGTTGAGAAATATATAGACCCTAGAGCATGGTGTCGCAGATTTTCAACACATACAGAATAAGAGCCGAAGAGCTCTTTAACTCTGAAGTACTTTTTGGTTTTCGTCGGCCCTCGTGAGTTGCTCGTGATTTTTAAAGGCCATCAGATTTAAGGAGTTGGACACGTGTTTCTTTCTTTCTTCTCCCCACTCTCCATTTCTTCCTCCTTTTTCCTTTGTTTCCTTTCAACTCTAAACCGCAGCCGCAGCTAGGCAGAATTCCAACAAAAAATTCTCTCATATCCCTCCACGCCGCAACTCCAGCCCACTTATACCCTCTCCTCTAAAAAGAAGTTGTCAATCCCCTCTTCTCTCCTTCTCCGATCAACTGCAAAGCTAAAGTTTCCTTGATTCTCGCTTAAATTTTAGAAATTTTTTGGGCAATTCTTCTCCATTTCCCACAAAAAGAAAAACATGATTTCAAACAGATATCCATGGCCATGATGTAAGCATTTCCATCTCTCTTTCTCTTTTCCCTCTCATTATTATCATTAATGGCTCATTCCTGCTCTGAAGTATCTATGTTTTATTTGCTTAGATTAATGCGTTTAATCGCTATTGGTGCCCTAATTTGAAACTACTCTTGGGTTAGACATAAATCTGGGAATTTGTAAGATACTTAAATATGTTTCGTTGCTTAAGTTGCAACTGAAGTGGAGTAAGTGTTAAATATCTTAGATTTCACGGGGAGCATCTGGATTTTGCTCTTGCGTTGGGAAATTACTAGCTGGGATACTGATGTGAGGAATCTGTTTCTGCATGAATTGTTATGTCAGAGTGAGTTATATGGTCTACATAGTTTTCAGCTTATGGTTTTAGTTGCTTATTTCTTGTTGCATGCGAATGTTTTGCTCTGGTATTTTATGTGTTTGTTGGGGTTTGTGTAAGTTTGATTCATTGAGTTACTTGGAGGTTGTGGAATGTCTTGGTGCAAGTGTGACAGCGCAGCTTAGTTTTACTCCTAATTCTTTTAAGTTCCTTTTGAGGTGTAAATAATTAAGTTTTGTGACTAGACACAGGCTGACTTAAAGGTTGCAGATTTTCATGGTTTAGGTAACAATCAGTTTATGCCTTTTGGTGGAAAGCAAAAGCTTCGTCATTTTTATTTCTATAAGAGATGAATGATGCCAGGATTGTGAAATTTGTTGATATCGTCTTTCGGTTCTCCATGAAGTTTATTAGTCTCCCCATGATGGACTACGAAATGACTAAAATGCTGAATTATAGAATGAAAACCGGAAGTGATGAATATCTTGGTAAAGGTAGCTAGAAATTCAGACTCGGTATCAGTGTCCCTAGCATCCCCAGCATCTACATTGATATCTTGATTAAGGATACTAAGTGATTTTAGGATGATTCTCATACTCCTTGCAATGTTGTTAAAGGATGTAGCTTTGCTAATAACTGATAACGTATCTCAGGTTTTGCAGTAATTAACATTTGCCAGAGAGTGCTGTTGTTTAAATTTGCAAATTTGATCAGTCAAGATAGTATTGTTGTGTGATAGAGTCTCAATTTTGTTTTGAGTTTTATTTAGGTTATTGTTTATAGTGTGTGTTCTTTATTGTAACCTAACCCTGCTGGCATACCTATCCCTGCATTTGCCAATTTACCTAGGTTTGGCATCATGGGCTTGGTGACAAACTATTTGGGGATGGGACCTAAGGCAAGCACAAAACGATGAAGTCAGCTGTTGCAGTTTCAACAAACAATTCCTGGAAGTGGTAAAGATATCACTCACTCTTTTGTTTTGTGGGTTAAAAGCTCTACACTCTATTGCTTTCTTTTGTAGTGTAGGGGTGCATCAACGCTTGTATGTTTTAGTTGCTATTTTCCTTGGGGGAACTTGGAGATTTCTTTAATGTCTTGAGAAAATGGAGGTTTACTGCTGATGTTTGATTAGACAAGGAATAGGGAGGTGAAATTTTAACTTACCTTGATACTGGTTTTAGGTCTTACTATGTTACAGTCTGTGGTTCTTATTTTTGTTTTTTTGTTTTTATGTGAGGTTACTCATGGTCTCTACATTACAAAACGGTGTGATATTTCAAATCAAATAAGCTGGTGCTATGTTGTGTGAATTGTTTATGAATGTGAACAATTGATGATTATATGTGGAAATGAGGAACTTTCTGCAGTGGAATTTGGTGGGACATTTGCATGATCTGGGTAGGCAACGGATTGAGGAGTATCCATATCAGCTTTTTACATTTTATCTTGTTGCAGAATACTTAATGATGAGATTCTTCTGATTATTATCACTCCAATTGAGTTAGGCGGTAGTACAAGCATGGTTGTATTATCAGGTTTCTTTGTGAATGGTTAGTCAATGGTGCCAATATGAGATGTCGTTAGAGAAGAAGAAGCAAGATGTTAGTTACCTTTCAATTTTATTCATCTCTTCAAATCAACTAAAGTTGAATTAACGTGGACTTTGTGAGTAGTATTATGAATCACATCAATTGATATCTCACAGGCTAACAAATAGTTGCTACTTTCTTTGTATGACTGACCCACTCGCTGTCTCTCTCATTAGGTGTTAGATCCTGTGGATAAATTCTCAGAGAATGAAGCATCTGGTGTAAACGGAGTTTGAATGTCGATGCTTAGAAATTCTCTGTTATAATCCTCTTGCTTGTTTTTAAGGTGACCTGTACTGATTCATGAGATCAATTGCATGTTGTGTCATGCACCATACTTAAATATGCTTCTGTCAATACTCTCAGCGCTCAGCAGTGGCAATTGATAATTGATGTAGTTGGTGTGTATAGAACAGAATAGGTTACTTAAAAAAATCTATTAGATTTACAATTTATAGCACTGTATGGCTTTGTACAAACACATGCATGTGGTTTCAGCTGCTAGAGTTGATTGTTCTGAGGGCATCCCTATATTGTACAATATTTTTGATCAAGATCTTTTTCACACGTTTTCTTTCCATTAGGTGGTAAATTACTAGCCCTGATGTTAGGTGAAGGTGATTTTCCTTTTTCCTCCCTTAAGGACACAGCATGCTCCAAGTCTTATAGGTTATTAGTATTTTTTGTTATCCTAGATGAATGAAATGTAAGGATAGTATTCTATAAGCAAGGCAGGCTAAAACTTGCTTACTATAATGGCAAATGTAAGTGTACAGCAATCATTTTTGACAACTGCACCTCTTGCATTCTTTTGTTCGTTTATTTTTTTTTCTATAAATGAAATGGAATCTAATCATGGGATGTTTGAGAAATCAATGAAATCATCTTAATGTTAACAAGCAGCAACATATTTTCCATTTTATCCTTGGAAGTTGACTTTAAAAGTAACAAATAGCATTTGTACCTGGAACATTTCGTTTTTTGTTGTTAGTTCACATGTCAATTTACAGAGACCTGTATCAGTTTAGCAAATATCCAAAGCATCATTGTGTTCCTAATGGATATAATCAAATGTACTCATTGCAATACATTAGACTAAAGTTTTACAAATTTGGCAAATGACGGGGAAAGAAAGAGGGGTAGCTGCCATTATTTAACTACTTTTCTAGATGTACAGATATGTGTTTCATACTGCTTTGTTTTTCTTTTTTCTTTTTGTTAGGTGTACATTGGATAGATTGAAGATTACATCTGCAAGTTGGCAAAGAGAGGAACAACAACATCTCAGAATGGTGTACTATTTTGTGTGACTTGAGGTATGGCATAGTGTAAAATTGTCACTTGTTGGAAAAACAAAACCAACATCATCTTCATTGTTGCATTTCTATTCTTATTGTTAAAACTTTTATAATAACATAGGGATTTTTTTGAGCCGGCAGAACTTGCACATGAGATTCTTCTGCACCATCAAGTAAGCAAGAAGCTCTCTCCCAATTGGAAATAGTATGCCTTCTCATCCCCTCTCCCCTCCCCCCTCCGGGTCCTCCGTCTTTTTTTTTGGCAAGCTGTTTCAAGATCAAATTAGGCTTGTTTTAGTTGAGTAGTTTGTTTGATGATTGTACATTCTTTTGAGTTGTGTCTTTGTTTTGTGCTGAGGTGCCAGTTTACGGTCTAGGACTTACTTCTAATTGTCTCAAGTGTTGAAAATTTTTCATGATTCTCTAAATATCTTTCTGTTATTTGGTGGAGAAAATGTGACATAGGTTGTCAGTTTTTAAGTAGGTTTTTTTTACAACCTTAGCACATTATGAGGCCATAGTGTTCCCTGTCACTGTTTGGTAGGCTATATTTATATATTTGTCAAAAAAAGATAATTTAATCTGTTTAAATTCCCTCATTAGCCTTTTTGATGTACATTTTATGGAGGTTTTCTCATTTTCTGTTCTGGACTCATGAAGATTGGCCACCATAGGCAATCATTTGGAAATACTTGATGATGATCTCTTGCTCTCGTGTCAAGTAAAGATTTTTGGATATTTTATACTTCTACTCATTCTGGACATATAAACATTGAGATCTCAAGACAACACTTAATTAGACTAATAAGTTGCAGTGATTCAATTGTTTTTCTAATGTCCTGATTTTTGGTTTGTCTGGTGATTCTTCTCCTGAATCTTCTTATGTCATTTCTGTTATTTGTTTAGCTGCAGGATGCTCCTTTGAGTAAAGACTCGTGTGACGAGTTTCATGTTGATGCCTGTGGTGCTCAGTTACAATTCTTGATAAATTGTTATTTTTCCTTTTCTTTGTTTTTATCTATTTCACTGATTAATTTGTGATTGACAAGCTAGCCTTGCTTTGCAGTTTCTGCTGAATTATACAACTGCCCCTAAAATTCTTCTTTTTTACTCAGTAAAAAGTTCTTGTCTTTTTTCCTTCTTTTATGATTTGTTTTTCTTCTTGCCAAGGATTCCTTTTTTTTTTTTTGCCTTTTACAAATGGTTTTTCTCTCGTCTCGTGTGGTGGTTCTTTTGGGGTGTTTTCCTGCCTGCATTGGTTAAGTTGTTTTCCAGTTTTGAATTTCTTTTGGCTTTTCTCTTGTGCCTCAAGTGGTTGAGTTGTTTTTCCAGTTTTGAAGTTCTTATCTTGTGCTTTGGGCTATTTGATGGGATTTTCTAATATCAGCACCATAGCTCTTCAGGAGCAATCTTAATCTGTTTCCATCATGAGTAATAATTTTTCCTGTCTCAGTATACAATTGATGAAGCCTCGTTGAATGAGGCTTCCTATCCTTCAAGGGACTCATGAGCAGCATATTTGTTTCATCTCTCATTAGAAGTGTATTTTTAGGAGTTGAATGCCCTATACTTGATCTCCTCCTCTTTCCACCATTGTCAAGCTTGAGATAAACACCGTTATCATGAATCCCATGGCTAAAATTTTTTAACTACCTGAACACCCCGAATCACCCTTAACTCACCTAATGAACTCCTTTTTCATACACCTTCAGTCTACTGTCTTCCATGGCCCTTAATCCATGCGTATTTTTAAACATGCAGTCCTGAAACTTAGTGGCAAAAGCTTTATTTCTTAGTGACATAGGTCATGTTTTCTTTTTTTCTTATAGGACATTTCAGCTACTGTTTTTGATTCAATTGAATCCCAGGATGACATGACAATTAAATTATATCATGGCATTTGCAGTTGGGAAATAAACATCAAGGATAAATGTTTTCAAGAAGGGTGACGTTCATATTTGTATTAACAATCTGATTCATGAGAATTAGATGCTTGTCTTGCGAAACAAATGGAAATTTGAGCTATGCCTCTATGCCTTTCTACGCTTCACAGTCAAATATTTTGATGACATGGACGCTCTCTTTGACTATGCTACCAAGCACTAAACTGGTTGCTTATGCCTCAAGGTAATAGCTTTGACTTGGAATGTGCATTCCTTGGTTGCTATACTGATAATCACTCATGTTTATGCCTTTTTTTAATATTTGTAGACTGCATTCACGAGCAGGCCAGCTTGTCTAGACTTGATGAGAAGACACTATACTAACAAACTAGCCTAACAAATAGTCTAATTCCAAATTCTAAACCCAAGCAATTCCATCATCATAGTCATAAATTTGCTTCCCAAAACATGCATTCAATTCTAAAGATTTGTTCCATCCTTTAGAAATATTCTTACCATATGGTTTTATGGAATGGTCAAACTCACAATCAGCTGTTCCTATGTTTGCATAATCTTCAACATAGAATGCCATGGTTTGATTTCATATAAGTGGCTCAACTCCTGCTACATGAGTTTTAGGCATGGATGGGTTTAATCAAGTTTAAGAAGCGGAAGGCATCATTATGACTATAGACATCTTCAAGAAATTCATTTTGCCAAAAATCAAAATTCTATTACAATTAATCACACCCTAATTTCAAACCCAATACTCACACCTTCTCAAAACAAAATAATCTAGCCTACCATCAAATCTCCGAACATATTAATATTTTAAATACAAAGAAGAAACTCTATTTCCATAACGAAACCATAACCAACAATTGTCAAGTATAAAAAGAAATATAAATGTACTTATTAACATCTTAAAAAGTTTTTTGAATGGATGATAGACAAATAAATAAATTTACCAATTTCAATCCCTCTTCCTCTTCTGGCCAATGATTGTATTATTTATTTTATTATTATTTTGTGCCTCGTCATCTCCTTTTAATTTGACCATGAAATCGGATTTTATTTCAACGATCAAATCTAGTCCCTCAATTAAACTTGTAATTTGGCAATTCCAAAGAGAAGAAAGGAGAAATAAGAATATATAGTCGAGTTTGAGGGATTACTTGTGGTGTGATTGGCTTAGTTATAGGCAATGGTTGGTGGTAATTTGAGAGCGAGTTATAGGAGAAAAAGGTTGATGGATGAGAATGGAGTGACAGTAAATAAAAGAGAATCGTCATTAGCTGCAACTTGTAAACAGGATAGGCCAAAAAGTCATGTTTCTTTTTCTTTTTTTAATCTCATTTCATTATACTGTGAATTATTTATTAAGTAAAGGTCATTATAGCCATTTTATTGTGACGAGGAAGGTCAATGTAATTTATAAAACTTGAAGGGAGCCGAGATGTTTGTGAAATTATCCTTTACAAAAATGACAAAAATAGAATTTGAATAAAGGTTTACAATATGTATTAATGTCTGATGATCAATTATTAACACACTTAAAACACACCTAACTTAATACACAATCAAAATTAATGTAACCCTGCATTGGTATCTGTTGGCCAAACCCAAAAAGTTTATATTGTTGGGAAGATTAGTCCAAAACAAAGGCGAGTAAAAAAGAAAAATGAAAGAAAGAAAAGTGCAAAAGGCTGATAACGCCATCCGGTATTAGGCCTTGTTTGTTACAGACTTGAATCTTTGCTGAGAGTATCATTTCTTCCACAAAATTGACTCGAAAAAAGGAGTGCAATTCGCACAAAAAAAAAAGAGCGTAATTCTTGTTACGCAAACGTTGTACTTTCGAGTTTGTTACTTAACTAAGGCTCTCCTAGGTTGGTGACCCCGGCACCTTGCAAGAAAAGGTTATGTCAATATGAATTGTTTTATGCTTAAGAATTGCTTTCATTTTAAAAACGGTATTCAATGTTTTGTTTTCAATTGATTGAAGCACAATATCAAATTACAGGAATATGATATCCAGTTCTGTGTTTATGTGAGTTGCGATACCTGTATCTTTGTAAACAGGTAGAAGCCTAGTGAAAAAGAACTGCCCAAAGTCAGTTATGCACCACTCATTCGATGAAATGCTTAACTCATACTGGGTATTCGTTGTTGTTCAAAGTTTCCATTTTGATTATTTTGTCCAGCAAACTAGCTGTTCTTGGGATGTACCAGTCGTTAACCATTTCTCAAAGCTTTTTCTTTTGTTTTTTATCAAAATTTTTCAATTTTTTTGTGTCCTTAAGACTCAACTTGATTGGAATGAGGACACCTTCCGCTGGGTCAAGCATAGAATGTTTAATGGCCTGAAATTGCACAGACCCACTTAAGTAGACAGAAAAAGGATTGTAAATGTTAATAAAGAAAAAGAAAATAAAGCAATGGCTGCATATGAGCATAAGCTGTGTGACTAACTGATGTTTTTGTTTTTTTATCTTTCAGTCAGATAGGCGTTTTGGAACCCTTAAGTTGCTCTGGTGGAATATGAGGCTAAGGCAATTTCTTGGTAAATTATGTCTCCGAAGAGTGATTTTGTGTAGAATGTACAGTTCAAGAGAATCCTTGCAGGATAGTTCAGATATGGTAAAAAGGGTATGTAAGATTATGATGTCTTGCCCGAAACTTGGGCTTGATACTGAGCTTGACCAGAATGGGATAAGGGTTTCCCCTGAAATTGCTGAGGAAGTACTCAAGAGATTTGAAAATGCTGGAGTGCTGGCTTACCGTTTCTTTGACTGGGCAGGCAAGCAGCGTAATTATGAGCATAGTGTTAAAGCATACCACACCATGATTGAGGCTTTAGCTAAGATAAGGCAGTATCAGTTGATGTGGGATCTTGTGAATGCAATGAGAAGTAAGAAAATGCTTAATATTGAGACATTTTGTATCATTATGAGGAAGTATGCTAGGGCAAAGAAGGTGGAGGAGGCGGTGTACACCTTTAATATGATGAAAAAATATGATGTGCCTCCAAATCTAGCAGCATTCAATGGCTTATTGAGCGCTTTATGCAAATCAAAAAATGTGAGAAAGGCTCAGGAAATTTTTGATAACATGAAAGGTCAATTTGTTCCTGACTCAAAGACTTATAGCATATTGCTTGAGGGATGGGGAAGAGCTCCCAATCTGCCCAAGGCAAGGGAAATTTACAGAGAAATGGTGGAGGCAGGCTGTGATCCTGACATTGTGACTTATGGGATTATGGTTGATATCCTGTGCAAAGCAGGTAGGGTTGATGAAGCGGTTGAAATAGTTAAGGAGATGGAATTCAGTGGTTGTAGGCCAACATCATTTATATACAGTGTTTTGGTTCATACATATGGTATAGACAATCGGATTGAAGATGCTGTAGATACCTTCCTTGAAATGGAAAGTAGTGGAGTGGAGGCTGATGTAGCTGTCTATAACGCCTTAATTAGTGCTTTCTGCAAAGTTGACAAGTTTCAGAATGCTTACAGGGTTTTGGATGAGATGGAGGGCAAAAAGGTGACTCCCAATTCAAGAACTTGCAACATCATCTTAAACAGTTTGATTGGCTGTGGGGAGACTGATGAAACTCTTAAAGTTTTTCGTCGGATGATTAAAATTTGTGAGCCAGATGCAGACACTTATACAGTGATGATAAAGATGTTCTGCGATAGGGATGAGCTTGAGAGGGCTTTCAAGGTATGGAAGTACATGAAAAAGAAAAGGTTCGTTCCTAGCCTGCATACCATATCAGCCCTTATCAATGGATTATGTGACAAGGCGGATGCCTCTAGGGCTTGTGTCTTAATGGAAGAGATGATAGAGAATGGAATTCGTCCAGGAAGAGTGACTTTTGGCAAGTTAAGAAATCTGCTTCTGAAGGAAGGGAGAGAAGATGTACTTGAATTTCTTCAGGAAAAAATGAACCTTTTGGTTAAGGAGCCTTTATGTGATTGAGAATCAGGAGTTCTGTGGGACAGTTAATTAAGATGAAGAATCAAGAACCCAGATTCATGCAGTTTGAAAATTTACAATGCCGAGCGTTGGAAAAGACACCTGTTACCTGTTTAAGCAAGTGCTGCATTTAACCGGTAATCTATTATTTTCCAGGATTCTTATAATTTGAATCTCTCACTGATCATTGAACTGTCTTGTTTCATTGTCGTGACCCTCTTTCAACCTCACCTGTCTAAATCCAACAAATGATTTTTTTTTTTTGCCTTAAAGCAAGTATTTTGAGCATTTGTTAATGTGATTGCAACACATGATCTGCCATCCATTCTCCTTTTGTTGAGTATTATATCTAACAAACTTTTCTTGCCATTTCATCTTATCTGTAGCTATGGCTATGAGACTAGTTAAGAGTTGGTCTGGCAGGTTTCTGGTAGGAAAAGGTATCTTTTTTATGCTGTACTTATTATATTGCGGATTCAGGAATATTTAGGTATTCTGAAGTTTACATTTTTCCAGGTTCTTGCCTTCCAAATGTTCCAGAAGTTGCAATTTAGGCATTTGCCGGAAACTGTAGTTCGCACCACGGTTTGGACCGAAATTTGAGTTCCATGAAGCAAATACTGTAAGATACTTGTATAAAAACAGTTTTGAGAGCCGCTTTTAGCACTGCATATGGAATGCATTGGTTGGCAAAAAAATGAATACGTAGACAACCATGCAGACTTTAAACTACAAAATAGGGATTAAAACTTCTTGATTTAGATATCATTTTGGAAAATGAAATACCTAGTGGTATTTTCTGATTCCTATTAATAAATGAAAATTTTATAATTTAGGTAACTTAAATTATATTTTGGGAAAACAAGGAAGAAAAGTTTGAAAATTGAGTCAAGTACTCGAACTAGGTCATTGTTTTGTCGAATTTTGATGATTTTGATTGATTTTTTACCAAATTAATTTTGTACTATTAACCAACTCGAAAAGAAAGTCGTTTTACATTCGATTAGGAGGGTCTCATCCAAGTTTAACAACACTGATGCAATCACCAAACAGCTAAGTACGGCCCAAGGTTTTACAAATGGACCGAACTGATTCACAAATGCAATTCACAAACAAACTAAAGCAATCATTGAACAACTAAATGGGGCGAAAGATTTCCGAACAACTAACAGTTAAGGGCAAAAACAGAAATCAACACATTACCAAAGCATCAAAAGGTGTGCAAAGTGCTTAGAACATACACCTTAATGATCTCCAAATCACAGAAATAGCCGAATAGGTAGACGAATGATGGGCCTTGGTGTTGAAGCCACAACGACTCTTATAGTAGTATATGTAGGAAATGAAACAATTTACAACATTGATTTTAAAAACAATAACATTTTTTAAAAATAGTTAAAAATAACATTTTTGGTGTTTTAAAGATAAGGCTAATATTTGAAATGTTGCTGTTTGTTGAAATATGCAAACAATAAACACACATGTGGATTATTCTTTCCGACATTAACAGTGTATACACTGTCAGCGTTGGATGAATGATAATTATGTAAATTTTAAATTTTAAATTCAATTTTTGTACATGTGTCATGGATCTAACGGTGATAGTATATAAGATTTATTCATACATATATATATATATATATATTATTTTTGCGTAATTCTTCAAACAAAATAAGAGACACACAAAACCTAGACGTTGCTAAACGGCCCTTTAGAAATTGATTTTTTTTTATATCTATGTACAAGGGTTTGTTTGTGATTTTTGTACCAATTTTATTGAAAAACTAAAGAAGTAGATTTTCCAACTTCTGATTAATTTTATTTTGAAAAAGAAAAGCATGTTAATAATGTTTTTTTTGTTATGTATAACAATTATACATAGATGTAGTTACAAACCTATTAACACTTTGCATCATTTTTGTGCTCATTCTAAGATAAGAGTAAATTCCTTTTTGAAAAAAAAAACTCAAGAATATAAGTATGTTCCATTCGTGGGAACCAGGAAGCTTCTTGACGTCTATTCATTTCATGAAGACACAAAGAAAAAAGAAAGGAAAGCAAGAAGCATATAAAACTTAAACTAGATTTACCTTTTTTATTTCCTTTACCCCTTTTTGGTATTAAACCAACTCCTTTGTCTCTTTCATAATATTTTTAATTACTTCTGTTAACTCCTTTTTTATTATACTTATATTATTGTAAATCATAATAATAATTTCCTTTTGTTGGTTGGAAAACCATTTCAATATGTAATCGACTTTTCTATTAGATAAAGGGAGAATTGAACGTCTAGAGGGACCAACAAGTCCCTCCCTATTATAGTAGTGGTAGAATAAAAAGTGGACTAAGATCAAAGTCCAATGTATTTCAAGTTTCCTTGACTTTGCTATCTTTAGGCATGAGCAAGTCAAGGAGAATCCAAGCACAAAATAATTTGTGCCACACAAAGCAAATCAAACTACAATCTATTCGCCACTAATTACATTCCCATCTGCCTTCCTGGGCACCATCTCCCTCCCATTGGCTTTTCAATGGCGAATAATTCAGCATTTGCCATTGTTGCCATCATCCTCCTCCTCTCCTTCAATGCCAATGCCTCAGACGATCAAGAACCCGATGAAGGAGGGCGCAGAAAGACCATATTTGAATCAATCCGTGATTTCTTTTTCCCAACAATAGAGATTACAATAGCCAATGATGGTGACAAGACGGTGTATTACATGTGCAAGTTGTCAAAAAACGATACGGGTTTGCATGAACTGAGGAAAGGAGAAAGATTCATATACAATTTCACACAAATCGCTTTCCCAATGAGATGGTGTTATTTGTACATCAATGACAGAGTGAATGGATTCTTTTGGTCGTATAACGTTAGATTGAGATGTACCAAATGTTTTTGGAGCATCACAGATTATCCCAACTTGTACAGAAGCGATCGGACCAGATGGGAGCGTCAGAGTTTGTTTATGCCGGCCGACTTCAACATCTCTAACTATCATATAAATCACACTTGAGGCATCCAAAGGCTTTGGCATGGGAGGAGTACTTCGGAGAGAAGAAGGGCATGATGCATTAGAAAACTTGATCAATCATCAAGGATCTGATCTATTAGTGCTTAGATGGTGAAATGTGCTTTCATCAAATTTCAGTTTTCAAATATGATTTGGTATGTGAAAATAACATGTATGAACTTCTTGTTAATTGACTCTGTGAAGGTAGAAATACATCTACAGGCTATGGCTAGTTAAATACTTAGCATGATCCCTTTGCATTTCATGGTTCATTTGCATGATTAGTTCTAATTTGCCATGCATATTGTTTTACCTTTTATTTCTCGTCCTTACTTTTCAATTTTTTTTTTGTACTTTGAGCTAGGGATGATGCTTTTGAGTTCCTTTCCTTCAAAAGCAGCCAATGATGTTTATTTACACGGGGTGAATCCCCGGATAAAAAAGCATTACAGATTGAAAAGTCCGTTTACATAAAATAAGAGTGTGGTGCTGTTGCAGGAATGCAGAAGATTAGGAAATTAGTGGCTTAGCCAACAATGATATGAAAAACAATAGGAAAACAAACAAATTGTGTGTTGTCATCTTAATTAATATGTTCTCCAAGAAGAAGTTCATTACGAGAGAGCAAAGATACCCATATCCCTGAGATTTACAATAGTATTGAAAGATATCCTCCACGAACAGATCAAGGCTTCAAGGTTAAACTGGCTCCCTTCAATCGTCTAAACTAAGTAGCTATTTAGCAAATTTTTCTTTCTAATTTTAAATCGAACCTCGAATACATCTTTTACTGTACATAATTGTGTGCATCAATAGCAACATCGAAAATACTTGGACTAAACAAGGGAAGAAAACAAGGGAACAACTGGGCAGTCGCATGCTAGCACGGGTACCGCGGTAGCCAAACTAAACACAATAAATGTTAATGCCATAGGTGGCTCTCAGAAACTAAATTCAATCAAAGTCATTAAACTCAAAGAATCAGTACTGCTGCAGCTGTCGTCGTCTTCGAGTACAGATCAACCATGTCATGTTCCAATCATGCATTGCCAAAACATTTCCATATACATTCACCTTCCACTTAAACAAAGTACACTTTACTCAATACTGCCAGAAACCAGCAAAACCTCACCCAAAAAAAAAAAAAAAGAAAAACAACTGGACCCCATGAGTTCCCCTCACCGACACCTTTCCTCTCTCCTAAATTCCTGATAAATTATCGTCATCAAGCCTTATTATTTCAGTTTCCTCAAGCCAGCAGGCTGCACTGGTTATTTTTTCCACGAATCCATCCAAAAAGCAAACCATATACTATAACGCCCACCCACCGAGCCGAAACAAGGGAAAAAAAAGGCATCCCACCTAAAAAGAAAAGTTTCCGTATTCCAAAACGCAAAACCTGTAGCCCCACAAACAATTCCCTTCACCCCAAAAAAAAAAAGAAGTTTGTGCAATTATACATACATTACACTTCTAAAGAAAGCAAAAAAAGAAAAGAAGTTCCAGTTATTGAGGACTGTGCGTTGCTTCTTGTTCGTGAGAAATTAGTAGGAGATAACAGCTGAAAAAAATGGGAGTTTCCATCCCCATTTTGGTAATTATAACATCTCTTCACCTCATAGCCTTCGTTCTCGCTATCGGAGCTGAACGGCGTCGAAGCACGGTAACCCCTTTACCCCATTTCCAAAAATAGCATCTGGGTTCTCTTTGTTTTATGGAAACTCAGTTAAAGTTCTAATTTTTTTTTCCTGGCTTTTAATGGTCGATAAGGCTAATGTTATGCCGGATAAGTACGATGAAACGACCTACTGCGTGTACGGTACGGATGCTTCGACCGTCTACGGGTTATCGGCGTTTGGGTTGCTGTTAATTAGTCAAACGGTGCTTAACGGCGTTACTAAGTGCTTGTGTTTTGGGAAAGGGATGATGGGTGGACGGTCTACTACTTGTGCTGTTTTCTTCTTCATCTTTTCTTGGTAATGATCCCTGGTTTATTTTTTTTTCCAATTTACTATCATGTCCTTGTCTTCTGCTTTGGATTTACTACGTTTGCCACTGGGAGAGTGGAGCATTGTTGATTCCAGCGAGTCTATGAGTTGGAGTTGGGCCCCACCTCCCTGTTGGCTGGTGATAGTTGGTTGGTAGAATAATTCTCAACACTAACTATTCCAGTAATGATCTGCACAGCTGCATGTGAAATATTTTTACTTGCAATAATTGGAGTTTGGCTGTTGGTTTTTTAAATTCTTAATCAGGCAGGATGGGCTAGGAGATAATTTGTCATTGTGGTGGGGTCAAATTCTCTGTTGGGATAAACTTGTGACATCATTTAGCATTTAGGTTCTGTTTCTAGCGGATAATTGTATGCAGTTTTGCTTAGAGCATTTTGTATGTGATGTTTTGAATATGTGTACAATACCTATATGGTAGAATTCATGCATCAACTGGCATAGAAATTGCAAATCTTCTGGTAGGGTATGTATTGTTTTCTCATTCCACAATCGGCCATAAGATTATTTTGAGCAAAGGTTTCATCAAATCAACATGCCCTTACTTGGAACTGAAGAAGTTTGGGAACTGTCCTGTTATGCGTTCCATGTCATGACATGTTTTTCATTGCTACAGAAAATTAATGGTTCCATCTATTCAAATTTTGCACATGTCACGTATGGTTTGAAATGCATGTGGAATTTCAGCCGTTCCTTGTGATGGTTTGGTTTGATAATCAGGCTTTGTATGACATGCATTCCCGTAGGTGGTTGTAATTTTGCCCATCTGCTCCTTTCTTCTGTCAATGAGGGTGGTAGTTCGAGAACAGGGTTTCATCCATTCTTATACTTTCTAGTAGATAAATTTTGTGAATTTGGATGAAGCTGGATGTCTTTCAACGAAATTTGATCAGCATTGTTTGCTTCCTGATTCTTGCTCCCGTTGAAATCCCAACGTGTGTACCTTTCTTGGTTTAGTTTGAGATAAGATATCTGTAATAGGTAACCAAGTAATGTGGATAAAATTACGGGGCAAAAATAGTTAATGCATATTCAGAAGTTAGATCAGAGTGAGAAGATAAAATTCTAGAGATTCTTGTTGAGCTATTTCACTTTTTCCTGGTTTCTATGCATGTCCAAAAGTTTAAAGGTGGAATCTGAACCCTGTTTTCACATTTTGTGAAGATATTTTTTGGCGTTTCTTATCTGTCACCTATTTCCTAGAAATAAAAATTCTTATGACATTTATGATCTCAATTCTCTTGAAGTATACTTTGGATGGTTCCGCTGAACTTGTATAAACTAATTCCCTAAGGTTGCTTCATAATTTGACTGGTCAGATCCAGAAATTTCATGCTTTGATTAAGCATGATATATTGCTTCCTTTGTTATGCCATTCCCCTAGTTGTCTCTTGTTCTTTGGTTCTTCTTTTCCTTTGTTCTGGAGGGTAGAGATTCTTGTTTCTCCCCTTCTTCGTCATGTTTTTTGTGTTTTTGGATTCAATAAAGTTTCATTCAGTCAATAATTTCTGCAGGCCCGGCTAAGCCTTTTTTTTTTTTTTGGCACACCTGCAAAACAGAATTTGATCTTTGAAGCTCTTAATTTTGTTCAAAATGGAGCTGGCGAGAGCAGTTGCTGTTCTTTTCCATTGCCTTAGTGTTCTTTCTTTGCAGCTGCTTGGTTATCGTGTGATATTGCTGATTGAAATAACATGATTTTTCAAACTCTTGTTTCATTCAGTTCTTTCTTTCTTTCTCCTTATTATTTCATGAGGGCACCTCATAGTGACTACTACATTCTTCACTCCATAAATTCTTTGGATTAGCTAAGCGTGTCAACGTGTTTTATTGTTTTTCTTGCCCGTTAATAACTGAAAGAAATGGGCAGGGTAAGCTTTTTGGGAGCCGAAGCATGCTTACTGGCTGGCTCAGCTAGGAATGCTTACCATACTAAATACCGAGGCATATTTGGTGGTAATGACTTGTCCTGTGCTACCCTTCGCAAAGGTGTTTTTGCTGCTGGGGCTGCATTGACCTTGCTATCCATGATAGGCTCCATTTTCTACTACTGGTCTCACGCCAAGGCAGATACAGGTGGATGGGAAAAGCAAAACAGTGAAGGACTTGGAATGACAACATCCCATTATATGGAGAATCAACAGGAATTGAAGGTCTAATCATGGCTTGGTTGTAGTGCTTATGTATCAATAGTTTCTGGGGTATGTTTTTGATGAAAATTAGAAGGTCTGGAAAGGCCCTAAATGAGCTATGTATCTATAGTAAGTATCTATCTATAGGAAAAGGTTTGCACTTCAGAGGTTTTTCCTTTGTTTGATGTTAGTAGATAAAATGACTTCTTGTCAGCTGAACCTTACTCTGACATTGTCCTTAGAAATCAATTGCAGAATCATTTAAGAAAGCTCCGAGCAAAACACTAAAAATGGTTTTCTATTTTGAGCAAGAAAGAACACACCTACAACAATCCCAAAAATTAAATGACCATTTTGAGCAAGAAAGAAAGACACACCTACAAACCATCTCGAAAATTAGATGGCTCTTTATTGAAAATGATAATTGGTGTGGAGTGGCTTAGACCCGATCCATTTAACCTACGTAAACAAGAATGAGCTTTATTTAATTCGATGATGAAATTAAACTTTGTAAAATTTTTAGTCTTAATAAGGTTGACTTGGTATAATATTATGGAGCTCTGTATTAAAAATGATAATTGGTGTGGAGTGGTTTAGACTCGATCCACTTGACCTACGTAAACAAGAATGAGCTTTATTTAATTCGATGATGAAATTAAACTTTGTAAAATTTTTAGTCTTAATAAGGTTGACTTGGTATAATATTATGGAGAGATGTTAATTGCATTCTCTTATTTGTCAACGGCACTTCTCTTGACCTTTTTGACCATGTGAGTTAGTCAAATTCCCATTTTGCGTTGAATTTACAACTACCCCTTTTCAATGAAATTGTAACCCAAATGAAGAGTAAGAGCATTTTTTATCATTTTGCACGAGTAAAAAAAAGTTATAAGAAGTGATGTTAACAAATAATTAAGGGATCATTATTAAAATTTTCCTTATATTATGAATGTAATTTGATTTGTTATTGTTACTTAAAGCATTTTATATGCAGACTATTACGTACCAAATGGTATAACATGATTTTAAACTAGAAATTTGGGCGACTTTATATTTTTTTGTGAGTCGAGATGACAGTACAAGTTTATAATGCTCACTCAAATTTACATCGCATGCAACTTTTGTTGCAAAATTTTTAATCTGTCAATTATGGTTGACCATGTACCATCATGAAATCAGTATGTTTATATATGTTGATCATGTATCTCAATGTAATCTATAGACGCCTCTATCCTTCAATTACCACTTCACTAATAAAAAAAAAAAGAGCGTAAACAAAATAGTAGATAGAGTTAGCGTTAATTATTCAATCTTCATTACAATAAGCAAAGTAAAACATAGTCCAATGCAAGCACAACATGGTTGTACTGCGACAGCGCCCATTCCCATAATAACTATGACACCAAAGACTGATCACTCGCCACACAAGTTCCACAGTGATACAGAGATGATAGAACATAGGCTAGGTGGAATAGATAATGCAAAACATGACCATAATAGACTCAATATATATATATATATATATAACTAAGACCAGATGCTAAAAACAGAAATAATCAATGGACTCTTAGCATTGAGGAAATGGAGTGCCACAAGTGTTGGCCACCTTCCTGGCATTAGGAGAGCTGATGAACTTCTTGAGATTAGGGTTCCTCATGTAGCTGCATAAGCATGGCCTCTGTTCTTTTATCTTGGAACAGCAGATTGCAGTAGGTGAAGATGAAGATGTTATAGCGTTTGCACATGGGCTCAGCTGCAAAGGGTTGCAAGTCACTGCTTTTGCTTTCTCAATCCCTCCAAGAACCAAGAGAAGAACTGCAACGAATGCTAGGTACTTCATGATGTTTTTGATGATGAAGAATTGCTGGTTTGGGAGAGGGATTGGGAGATGGAGAGAGATGGATGAAGTGGGATTTGGCTGTTGCCTCAATTTATAGAGGAAGGAGATGGCTGAAAAGAGGTGGTGATATTGATAAAGTTTTCACCCCATACCTATGCTAAAACTTTAGGCTTAAACATTTCATGCTTTTAAAAAAGTTCATCACTGATTCACCATGCAACAATCATTAGTCATCCTTAAAATGAGAAAATTCTAATAGCAAGTAAGCACTTATTCTTTGATTCGTTTACGAGTTTTTTTTTTTTTAAGCGTTCATCATGTTATGTGTTTTCATAGATATCAATTTTTTTAAAAAAAAAAGGACATAAAATTATCTGTTTCTCAATTAATTATTCAGAATATGTCCAAGACTACTTTTTTTTATTATTAATTTATTTATTTTTGGGTTTGGACTTTTGAGGGGAAGGGGTTTCGGGCTGCAGTATGAAGATTATTATACCTAGCACTGCAAACAAATCGAGCAGATCGCGTAAAATTACAAATATATCCTTAATTTTAATTATTTATTAAGAAAAATATATTATTTTATTTATTTTTTTAAAAATAAAATAATTATTTTTTATTTTTTCGAGCTCGAAGTCAACTCGAATTTGAGTCGAACACGAGCTCGAGCTTTAGATTGACAGCTCGTCGAGTTCTAACTCGAGTTCGAGTTTGATAAAACTAATTCAAGACTCGATTCGATTAGATCAATATTCGACTCGATTTAGCTCGTTTGTAGCCCTAGTTATACCTCATAACTCATTTCTACTGATAAAATAAAAAAGCTAAAGCATTAACAGAGGAATTTGAATTTTAATTCCTTGACCCGCAAAAGAAATATAGAAGGAGCTCCTAGTTTTTTGTTTTTCGTTATTTTAAATACCAAAAAGTGACCCTAGTTAAATGTTACTTTTTGACTTGTCCTTGGGCTTTCTTGCTTGAAAATGGATACAAAATATGTTTTCTTGTCTCATGAGCAGTCAATTTTCCCTTTTGCACGCTCATTTTAGAATTAGGGGTGGGCGCGGGTCAGGTACCCGCCCCATTCACCATTTGGCTGACTCGACCCGCACCTTGCGGGTTAGCCATTTTCTGACCCTTACTCGCCCCGCATCTCAGCGGGTACCCGCTGAGATAGGGTCGGGTCAGCGGGTACCCGTTCCGTCCAATTTATCATTTAATTTTTTTAAAAAAAATGATTTATACCAATTTAATTTTATATTTTACACATTCATCTAAGATTTAATAACCTTTTTTTCTAAAAAAAGGTTTTCCACCAAGAAACAAGCATGTAAAGAGAATATAAGATAAAGGAAAAAAATTAAAAGAATTCAAAATCAATAAAAGTTTGAAATAAGTAGCACAATTTTTAATATATATGTTCCGCATTAATTAAACTTTTTTCTATAAAGATCATGACCTCTACAAATGAATCTTGTAAATAAACTATAGTATCTCATATTTGTAATGCAATTTGTTCAATAAAATTACTTATTTAGTTCTAATTTATTATTTTATAGTATGTGTATAAAAATAAAAATAAAAATAAAAAATATATATGTGGGGTGGATCGGGTACCCGCAGGTTTTTAATTATGTGATCCTAATCCACTCCGCATCTTAGCGGGTACCCGACTCTCTTTTGATCCGATCAAATAATAAAAATCGGATATCCTAATTTTCGGATCGGATCGGATCGGATCGGATATGACGGGTTTTCGGGTTAGTGGATAATTTTGCCCACCCCTATTTAGAATCTAGTTAACTTTGAGAGGGGAAAATAAGGAAAAAAAAAAGTAATACTAGATTGCACAATAAACATCTAATTTGGCAAACATGAAATTTGATTTTACCACAATGTTTCCCGGTAGATTATTTTGATTGGCTTCATAATGTCGTTTTACTTTTGTTTCCGACTACTTTATCATGTTTGATAAATTAATGTAGAAACTGACTTTCTAAAGTATTACGATTAACTTGAAACACAAATCATGTTGTACCAAAAAAGAAACCCTCATGCTATGAATAAATGAGAAAAGGATAGAGATATTCTTACTTGTTTCAACGTAATTAGACATTCACAGAGTATGATTAATTTGAAGAAAACTAGCCCTTTCTAAAGAAAAGAAAAAAAAAGAATATATATATAGCATTGAGAATTACATCCATTGATCCAAGCAAAAAAAAAAAAAAATCTATTACTTGTTCAAGCCAAAGTTTAAATCCAGTCCAGTTATAGGTAAATCAATTGCAACTTTTTTAAGTGCTGTCAATGATTGCTTCTTATTGGTAATCTTTCTAAGCATGCAGGCTAGCATATTTTCTCCACATTATTCTCTTCCAGGTACTCAGCCTCAACTCAACAGGTAATCATATTCTCAACCATTATTATTTTCCCCCACTACAGCTATACCCACAAGATGGAAATTAGTTTACCAACATATTTTCACAACTTTGTATTTTATTCAGAAACGAAAAGCTTTATAAACAAAAAGAAAGGGTCGATGTGAAATCGGTATAGGAAAAGTAAAAGTCTAATGCACTTAATTTGTCCTTTTAACTATTTGGCTCCCTCTTTTTTCCCCATCCTCCTCATTTATCTTTCTTTGTACAGCAAAATAAAGTGGTACTTAAAAGACAGTAAAATCATCGAAAATCAAAAGATTATCTGCTTTTCTCTTTAAGGCTTTAGGATAAAGAATTCACAAAGTCAAAAAGGGTGACTCTTTAAAGTGTCCTGCATTTTCACATTGTCCTTCATGAGATCATGATATTACCCCTCTATTATCCTGCATGATGGAGCTACATGACTAGTTCTTTGTCCAAGACTCCAAGCTCCAAATGGGGTCTCCCGACTTCAACTATACTGTCAAATTTGACACTGTAAACAATTGGAAATGCGATGCACTTTTAATTAGGCAAACCCTGTTCGTGAACAGAAATCATCATTAGAGATTGTACTACCACGAACAGGAATTAGCAGAAAAAAGACAGAATATAGGCAAAAGAAAAAAAAATGCAGTAGCATTCTATGTCCATAATAGTATTTATTTTGACCACAGGGCCCAAAATTATGGCCTGCAAATGAATGAAATGATGGCCTTCCAACCCTGAACTGAAGTTGTTTTGCCCTTTTCGGTGATGTGATGCAAGGGAGGCATGCTCGCTCCGCCATTTCAGATCACATGTGTAGTCTTTGCCTTGTCCAGTTGCCCTTTAAACTCCTGGTTCATGAAAAATTTATTACAATTATAATAGGACCTTCAATTTCTTGAACGTGAAGTCTTGAACATGATTGAAGTATTGCAAATGATGGGCTACAAAAACCACTTCTGTTACAGGAGTAGTTCCTTTAGCAGTACTTTAAGGTTGTGATAAATGGGATCTAGAGGAGTTGAACAAAGAACTGAAGCTTAGTGCAAAATTTACTTGCAACATCAGTCAATCCTGTGATGTTTTCGTCTTCTATCCCTAATGCAAGGTTCGAAACATTAGCATTATTTGTAATTCAACCAGTAGGAGGCAGGCACAATCAATGTATACGTTCATATTAGTGGATGGTGCAGTAGTGAATTTTCTGTGTAAATTTATCAAATCCTATTCATGAAAAAAAAAATTTTGAGTTTGCAATTATAATATACATATTAACCTTTCAAATCTTGGAGAAGTTAACCTCTCAATCTCTCAGTTTCCTGCAATGCCTGTGGCACTTTTTCTTCTTCATTTCTTATTAATTTTCTTTTTTGATCTACCGACACAGCTTAGGTCAAGGTACTTGCATGCCCACTTCTATTGCTTGAGCTCTTTCAGCGTATACATTTGTGCAATACAGGAGTTGTCAGAAGATTGGAGCATAAATATGAAAAGGTACCTCGGATATGAGGCTCTTTTGCTGTGGAATTCTCCTGCCAACATTGATAGATTCGCCTTGGCAAATGATGAAGAGGGCTGTTTTGTTCTAATCCCTGTGGTCCTTGCTCAAGTCCTTTTCTAAATCAGTTCTATCATGTCATTAAGATCATGATGCATGCTTTTATTGGTTTTGGCAATGATAAGGCTAGGGAGGAGGCTGTTTATAGGCTATAATGATTTCCAGCATCTATCAACAATGCAAAAGTGATGTATCAATGATTGTTTAGTAATATAATCACAATGAAATGGATTTTGTGATTAATTAGTATGCTAATCGCAAGCAATATAACTCTAATTGCTCCTATTCTGGTCAAAGATTTCCTCCTTGTGAAAAAGCCACCCCAAATCCCACTCCGGCTCTGCTGTGCCTAAAGGTGCACAAGCTCAATCTGCGATTATTTGAACGGAAGAATTTGCGTGCCCTTAAAATCATGAGTGCTACAATGGTGATGGTGTGAGTCATGACTAGCGCAATCATGATAGCTGCTCATGCCTATCGCTCTCTCTGCAAAATGGTCAAAATTTTCTTTATTTTTGATGCATCATCCCATTTGCCTTTTCATTTTCTTTAACCCTTTTTTTTGGTGACTAAAAATTTGTAAAATGATACATATCAGAAAAAAAAAGGAAAAACCAAAAAGGGACTAATTCCTCAAAATATTGCCAAAAAAATTTGAAAAAAATCCGACAAATGTGACTCTAACAAAGTTAACGTCCACAGCACGGCAGGCAGCCCGGTTCAATGATACTTCAATTGGTCTAGTTGAAATCCGGTGGAAGGGTGTCCGCAGTTTAGGTTAAGCTCAGAAGGATATTTTATGTTTAGATCTCAATCTTTACTTTTAATCATTGGATCAGACAATGCTGAAATGAGTTACTTAGTCATTAATTTGTTGTTCCCATAACTCTGGATTTTTTGTTTGTGTACCGTGGTCACTTGTTAGTATGGATCCGGTACTCAATTATGGTGACAAAATAAGATTAATTTCTGCTAGGTATGAAATAGTCAAGAAGTTCCCTAAGTGCATAGAGCTTAACAAATATCTTAAGTATCAAATTTGCAGTGTACAAGAGATTTTAACTCCCGCATATTTCCTTTGAGAATCCATAATATTTTCTGTTCATGTGATCATTGCCAACTACCAAATGAAACACAGAGAATCCATGACCGGTTTCTTTACTTGGATGTTTAAATGAGTCAAGAAAGTTCTCAGCTATTAAAAGAAGACTAAAAATGGATTGAAGATGAGCTATCAATTTAATAAGTTCTGAGCCCCTGCAGTGGAGGCTATCTTCTCAGGCATGCCAAAGCCATACCTTTCTTACTTGCCAAATGTGTCTTGGTGGCTAAGATTAGAATCATACTGCAGCATATATATGACAATGCTGTATAAGGTCTAAAGTATATGAATAGCTAGCACTGTTCTTGACATACTTTGTTTGAAGATCGATTAGCCATGTCGAGCTCATCCTCAGATTCAGATGAACAGCCGCTATCTCCAATAAGATTGTTTGGTCGTCAAAGATCCTTGCATCAGATCCTTGGAGGGGGAAAAGGTGATTCTCAACTTTTTATCTTGTTCTTCTTTACCATTTTAACTTTTGATGCCATGTATTCTTTTATTTCGAAACCGAACGAATTTTTGTATTGCTTTTCCAAAATAGTTTTCTTTCTCTATAAGATTATTTCTCAAATGTCAGACAACCTAACCTAAGAGTGTTTTTTTTTTCATATAATATCCTGCGTATAATTCCCATGGATATTATGGTAATCTTGTCTGGTTTGCTTCATAAGTTTTAATATCTCCTCCATCTTGCCTTATTACAAAGAAATTCAAGAATTCTGTATTGTCATTGTAAGCTAAAGCGCATTAATAATGTGATGTATGTGAAATAAAGAAATGATTTCAAATTGTTTTAAAAATAACAAAGTATTTCCCAATAATTACATATGTGAACATGCCTGTAATTCAAAATCCGTTCGTTACACCTGTTCTCCAGAAATATAAGGAACTGAATTAAATTATCTCATCTGGAGCTCAAAATTGAAAAGGGCAATTAGCATAATCATGTTTCTCCAGAAGTGAAAAATTGCTTTCACCGACGAGTGTTGTTTACATTGAATAACAGTCACACTTGAACATGCTACCATTTTTTTTTTTTTTTTGAATGATTAGTGTCCTTTGTGTGAGGCTTAAAATTAAACCTCTTCTTGATTGCCAGATTGGAATACGCTGTAAGAACGAAGTGAGTCAAAAGTACATGTTTTGGCACATGAAAGATGTGTTTATGTGACATTTGCATTTTCAATTGCAGTTGCAGACATACTACTGTGGGAAAACAAGAAGTTATCTGCTACAATCCTAATAGGCGTCACAATTATATGGCTCCTTTTTGAAGTGGTGGAATACAATTTCATCACTCTTCTATGTCACATCTCTATCATTATGATGTTAATTATGTTTATTTGGTCCACTGGGGCAGGATTAGTTGATTGGTACTGTTTTCTTTCCTAATACCGCTACTGCGTTACCAATTCATATTGCAAGTTAGTTTCGCCATCTTTAAGTTTTAACTGAGCTGTATTGCCAAACTTTCTGTCTCCAAATGCTCTACAGGAATCCCCCAGATTTGCATGCTATAACAGTGCCTGAAGCTGCATTCAGATGGCTGTTTGCCAAAATCAACTGGATATTGTTAAATTTGTATGACATTTCATCTGGAAAAGATATAAAAACATTTTTTCTGGTATACATCTTCGCTCAATTGTCATTTGGATCCTGCTTGGCTTCATTTTGTCTTTCCACCAATTGATTGTGTTATCATTGTCTTCTGACCTTCCTTTTCTTTTGTATACTTCCAATCAGGCAATCACTTTCCTCTGGATGTTGTCAATTATCGGAAGCTCTTTCAGCTCTTTGAACTTCTTATACATTGGTAAGGTTGATGAAAATCTGTTGATGTTGTTGGAATAGTGTTGTATTAGTGTCATCATATGTAAGTTACTAATCATGCATGGCATCTTTTGTTATTTTTTTCTGGGATTTGAAGGCTTTCTCAGCTTGGCAACTTTACCAGCTTTATATGAGCGTCATCAAAATGAAGTGGATCATCTCGCAAGCCAAGGGAAGAGGGAAATGAAGAAATTGTACAAGAAATTTGATTCAAAAATCCTTAGCAAGATTCCAAGAGGGCCAGTGAAACAGAAGAAGGGATACTAAAGTTGGAGAAAATCAGGAAACTAACTTGTGAAGAAATTGCCTGTCCCTATTTCTTAACCACTTTGATATGTTGCCTAGACAGCAAGACATATTTGAAGTAAAAAAAGAAAAATTACTTCTTCAAAAGAAGATGGATAATGATTAACTTTTTACAGCTGTAAAGTATCCATTCTTAATTTTCTTTGATCTGTCAGTAGTATGAGTTTATCTGTTTAGCACTTTAGCTTCAAGGTCAATTTCATGGTAATGATGGGAAGAAAACAAAATGGACGGTTGATTCAAATGATAAAAACGGATTACTTTTTTTATAAAATGTTGTGTGTTTGAATAACTTCTATGAGTGAAATACAGTACTTGGGACATGCTTTGATCCGTAGCGTTGAGTGAAGCCAAATTCACCAAATTTTCTTTTACAAAAAAAAAAAAAGAAAAAGACCGAATATGTTTACTAAATACAACGAACATGATTTTCCAAACTGAAATGAAATTGCACATGCTGTTCCCACACAACCATTAAGGCATGAGACATCCATCTGATGCTTGATAGTTGATTCCCAACTTGCCCATAACACCACCACCAATCGCATTCCATCACCAGTGTTTCTTGCAATTTGCAAGGTCTTAACCTCGAGTATTAACAAAACAGAATAGTTGTTGGCCAATATACTTCCTTTGGGCTTGTAGATCCCATTGTTGCTTTCACAATCTCTTCAGAAACCTCTCAACTATGTCCATTATAAGTCTGGGTTACAGATGTAGGCTAAAGCTAATTATTAGCCCAAAGCCAACTCCGCAGGTTCCATATGCAGGCCCAAAGCTAATTACTTCTTCCTTCCCAAATTATTTGTCGCATTTCGAGATTTTAACTTATTAAGAATAATAGTTTGATGGCAATGTTAATAGATTTGTTTTTAAAGTTACTTTCAAGAATTTAAAATTCAAATTTGAATTTAGTATGAAATATATATAAAGATGGGGACAATATTGAAAAAAGAGATCAAAAATAACTTTGACTTTGGTAAAATAACAAACCATAGTTACAAAATTCGGCTAGACCTGACGGTTCAACCGTTCAAACTGGTGAATCGGCCACCTAATTGGATTGGTTTTCAAGTTAGACCGGATAAGTAATAAATCCATTGACCAGTGAACAACCCAGTGGTTAATCGGGCACCTAATTGGATTGGTTTTCAAGTTAGACCGGATAAGTAATAAATCCATTGACCAGTCAACAACCCAACGGTTCAACCGTTCAAATCAGAAAAAAAAAATTGTTGATTGAACCTTCAAATTAAAAATTATAATATTTTTATAATTCAAAATGTATTATTATACTATGTAATGCACTTAGTAGTTGAATTGGCCAACCCACGATTGGACACCCACGATTGGACTAGTAACCTGTTGAATCGGTCACCTCTTTGGACTGAGGTCCTAGTTGAGTTTTCTAATGATGTGGCAAACATTTTGGGACATTCCACGATGAAAAACATGACATTCCCAATGAAATTGTGGGAGTATTTTATTTATATATTTATTCATTTTTTGGAAGAGGGCTTTAAAATTACACGGTAGCACTTTTTGTAATATGATACATATAAGATAAAAAGATAATTGAAAATTATGTTTATGATACAAGTCGAATAATATTTGAATTCTTTTGTTTCAAATAATACTAACCAAACGGATCCAAAAAGCTCTAGATGTTCCTTAAAATTCTTGCTCCCGTCGAACCCTTTCTATCTATAAACGCATCAGGGGAGAAAATATAGCAAGCAAGTAGACAGGACCTGCTAATTTTCCAACGACAGTCCTCAACACGTCCCTGTTTCTTTTGGCCTACGCATGAAAAAAATATCTAGCATTTCAAGTTATATTAACCTCCAATATGGTTTTCACAATTTTTTTAAAGATTAAGATAAGAGATAAATTTCAAGTTAAAATTTTCAGTAATAGGTACGATTAACTTTTTTAACTTTATGCCTTGTTTAGAAAGGGATTTTTTACAAAAAAAAAAAAAAAAAATCTCTACGTTTTTTATGAACACATTTTTCAATCATTTTCTTATCTTATATATATCAAATCGCTACAGTATATGTTCTACAAAAACTTCAGAAAATTGCAATCTAAACACAACCTTGCTGTTTTTTCATGGTACTAAATATATAGTACTTTCCTTTTGTGGGCAAAATAGAAAACATAAATGGTCTCAGATACACCAGAGTCATAACTTTAATCCAAATTCAAACATAGATTATTGTTTTTCCCAGAATCCAAATTTTATCATGAATTCTCATCTGGCTATTTATATGGCTTTTTATCGGTCTATAATTAACACAAAGACGTTTGGACAAACAAGATTTGAAGTAAAATAATTTAATTTACAAATTTCAATCACTTTTTTATCTCACATACATCATATCGTAAAAAATGCTACAGTAATTATCTCAAATAAATCATCTAAATAAACTCTTATCCAAACAAACTTGAAGGTGACTCGGAATGCACTGACAAACTCAAATTCCAAATGCGGTCCACTGATTCCGAAGTTTCGACTTTGAAGTCAGATATTATTATAAATATATTTTGTTCAAGAGAAATTATTATGAAGAATCGCAGTCAGTAGACTGGGAAAGTCGTCTTGTGCTTATGAATGCTTTAGAAAAGCAAGAAGGTCAAACTCTGACCAATTTCATTCGGATTATCTAGTTCTGTGATAGGGATTCACATTTTCGTAAGCATTGTCAAAAAATGCGTGTGAAAACTTTAGATTCTGCTGAGGTTTTGTCCTTTTTCTGTCCCTATCCTCGTTTTTCCAGTTTCTATGTATGGCGTGATAAGGAGCCTGTGTCTATAAAAGTCAAATTTTGCAGTAGATAAGATGAGTAGTCTGAAAGACTTGTGGAAGTGCTGATTCCAACGAAGACAGAGCTTAAGTGTGTACCAAGAGATGGTCAGAGGACTCAAGGCAGGAGGAGGAGGAGGAGGAGGAGGAGGAATCTGGGATGGACAAAACTTTGGGGGCTTAGGAAGTGTAGTTTGGGTTTTGTGGGTGGCGTTCCTCAGTTCGTCTTTCATCTTAGCCGTTATCCTCTCCTGTGGAGGTGGTGCAACCAGAGACAAGGCTTCTTCTGCTACCCAAACTGATGCCCGCGGGGCTGCATGTGGTGCAGGTTGCAGCGCTGCATGTGGTGGTTGATCACCGTGCTGCTCTCTGACTTCTTATCACCTACCTGATCTGCTGATTCTTTTCAGTTGTGAATCGGAGAAAAACCAAACTAGAGATGACAAAAAACAAAGGGTAGGAAACTAAACTAAAGTAGTAATCGATTCCTCCTTTTTTTTTTTTTCTCTTTTTTGTTTGTTAGGGGTACAAATTGTTCGGTTTTGCAGTTCAGGAGTTGTAATAACAGCCTACTATCAATAGATGTCAAAAGATAGACAACAATTCACCCGGAGGTGCAGCCACAGTTAAGTGGCAAGTTTGGTAGGAGGCAAGGATTTTTCAACAGCCTCTTGGCTGTTGGCCTCTATTTTAGTATTTGAAAGCTCTATTTTAATGGCGTTCTGATTGTACATCAGCGAATTGGGTCCTACTAAACAGGCATAAGGCATATCATAGGCAGTTCCCATGTTTGAACTTTGACCTGGAATAAGAACTCAACAGGCCAAGAGACATTTCCCAAACACCACCATGGATCTTGCATACAAGTACAGAACGTAAGACTTGAGTTTACAAGGATTCTTCTCAGCTGTAAATTTCTTTAGGTGTTAATTCTATTACTTTCCTACTCTTTCTTCACACACTATCCAGCTTATTTGAACAATTTGGGGTACAATGAGACTGTGTAGTCCTTCATCATTTCTAGATACAATAAATATTTTAAACAGGCACAAGCCAAGATATAGCTCTGGGTAAAAATTTACGCGACAAGAATTCTCACATTCCTCGACTTCTCCTAATTTCAGTTGATGAAATGTCCATGCGGAATGTATCTGCTGGTATGGAAATGAACAGGCCTTTCAGCTCCTCTGGTACGTCAAAATCCTCGAGTACCTAAGAGAGACCGCGAAAGGGTACAAGTTTGTAAGACGAGTCATCACAATAACTCGAGGGTATGGAAAAGTTTTTTGAAATGTAATCAAACCTTGAAAACACCATCTACGTTTCGGCCAGCAACAAGGAAAACACATCCAGTGTTTTTGCACCCGATGAGTATCTCCAACATCTTTGCATAATCGTTCCCATAGTATTTCGGCTGAAAATCAGCAACTTCCAAACATTAAGGCAAAAGAAAATGCAAACTTTCACAGAAAAACATTACTGCATGCAAAATTAAAATCCAGACACCAGAATTTATTAGCATAACAAGATCACCATTCTTTTTTGTGTGCGCGCGTGTGAGAGAGAGAGAGAGAGAGAGCTACTCCAGAAAGTTTGCCACTTATTAAAACATATTCCGCACCACAAGATAAGAAAAAATATATCTATCCTATTACCAAGAAGAGAGAGAGAGAGAGAGAGAGCTTATGATTGTAACCAGAAAAATGATAAACATAAGTAGAAAACCAAATTGAGGATAACAACTAGATATACTGGTAAGCACAAGAATCAGGTACACACTTGGAACCAACATAAAAACTAAATTGAGGAAGGTAAATCAAAAGATAAAAGTAGAAAACCAAATTGAGGAAGTTAAATCAACCGGTAGATAAAAACTAGATATACTGGTAAGGATAAGACTCAGATACACAATTGGAACCAAAATAACAACTAAAGCTGCAATGATGACATACAACCTAAATAGTTGCTTGAAAAAAAAAAAAAGGTATTGAACTACATAAACTATTGAACACCCAAAATACAGTAAAGAAGCCAGTAACGGAAAGGACAAGGCTACATAGTAAATTTCACAGACTCCTGCTATATATTAAAGGTCCTTACATCGATTAATCTCACTGCTGTATCTGCACCAATGACAAAAGCACTGCCAGGAAAGAGCTCTGCTTTCTTGTAAAAATATGGCTGATTAGATACTATGACTGTTTTTCCTGAATGCACATATGAAAGCAATTAGCATCCATTTAATAAGTAATGTAAAAATATGGCAACGGTGTAGCCCAGTGATCCCTACAAAGAAAGTATTCTGACAAATTCCAAAACACTTGGAAAAGAAAATTTCCTTTTTGCACCCCCCCAACCTGGGTGGGGATTTCAGAAGCATTCAAATGACAAATCTACAAATACTAACAGAACAACTTTGGATCCATGTAACGGGAGAACCAAATTCAGCAAATCTATATAAGATACTTTCAACCCTAACCAATTCCATGACAAAGCTAATGTTCCTTGTGCCTAAGCCTGGTGTAATCAAGCTATTATCCACTGCCATATTCCTGCATGCACATGCACACAGGCTTCAAATTTAGTCATAATGAAACCACTATTCCAAGGTTCAATTATAGGGAGACACAAAAGGCTTTGACATCAACTACCAATTTCCATAATAAAAGTTTAACCTTCAGAAGGTGATTCATTTTAGAAGGAAAATTTGTCAGATGGTTTCAAATGCACACACAGCATTGATTCTGAACTTAAGTATAGAAACTAAACGATCCAGACTTACCAACTCTTTCAAACTGTTTGACACGTTCTTTGATTTGAGATACTGTCAAAGGAGGTTTATCAGCATTTATGGCGGACAATTCAAAGCACGGGTATCCATCCCCACATATGCTGCATATATAAAATAAACTACGTAAACATCAGAAACAATAGGACATAAACCTAATAGTGATACGGTAGCGCACGGAACTATCCTAAGACAATATCATCTCATTTATGTCTAAATGAACTGACAAAAACTGGAAGCACTTCATGCTGTTTCACGTGACATTGAACCTCCATCTAATGCTGTTCGTTTTATGACTGGACTTGCCTTCTGAAAAAGATCTTCTATCATGTAATCATATTACCATGAGTCACAATATTGGAACTGGAAAGTTGCAAGAATAGACATATTTACCTAATAGCAACATCCAAGAGCTTTAGGTGACCTTCATGTAAAGGATTAAAGGAACCAGATAGAATAATCTTCCGTTTCGTATTAGCAATATCTGCAAAATGTTTTACTTCACAACAGGGGTCTAGAAAGTAGATCACATAGTGGAAATTATACAATTTTAAGATACAATGTAGATTCTCCACCCAATTTCACCAGCCACCAAAATGCAACTTCAACTGTTAGTAAATGTTTCAAATAGATGAGGCTTTTATAACCCAAGTGCAATGGGGAAATTGTGGTGGACAATCCACATTGCTAAGACTATTTCTAACAGTTCAAATCATACCACTTGAAAAGGGATAGACCTTAAAGCAAATCTGTCCATTTATAACTTGCTCTAATTCTTGATCTTCATCAAATTTGCTTTCATATTCATCAGGAACTTCAGATTCATTTAGCTCAGAAACATAGGTTGCCTCAACCTTGCAAGCCTTGGCAATTCCCTATAAGTACATCATAAAATTTTTCAATTACATAAAGAGACAGAGACTCAATTTTGACCAAATGAGAATTAATGAACCAATCAGTCAGGATAATTATGGAGTGTAAAGTTCTTGGAAAAACTGGACCAAAAATTTTAACAAAGTGTGGATATGAAAATTCCATTTCTAGGCAATTCTACTGAATGTACGCCAGCAGCACCTGAGGCCATGCCATGGATAAAACTGCTTTTAGGTCATAATATATATATCTATCAAGCACATCCACTGAGACTTGTGCAGAAGAAAATTTTGATTTGTATCAAAGTTCTCTTAACATGACTTTTTACACTCACTTCTTTGAAGCAATAAGATGAAATCACTAAGCACCTATAGGTAAACGGTGAAATGTAATCCTAGGCTATGTTTGGTTGTCCAACAGAATAAAAAACTGTCTCTATAGAAGTTTACTTTGCATATGATGCAATTCCAATTCTAATAAAGAACCAAAAGCAGCTTTAGAAAATACTTTCACACCCACAGTCAAGTCGTCCCATCAGATATGGCCCGTACTAGTAAATGGCATCTGATAAGACATTATTATACCAAATTTTCTGTAGTCAAGCATCTTCAACTTTTTAAAAAGCAGCACTTTTATTGGTGCTAACAACTTAGATACTACTCAAATCACATTTCTAAAATATCAGACGATCAGCACCAACACCTCTTTCAGACCTTACTCAGCACATTACTCCTGAAAAATCACGAAAGAATTAAATGTGCAACTTTCAACTTAAAAAACTTTCACTCACCTTGAGTAAGAACTGGCTTGAGACTGTTTCTTCTTGCTCACGAGTGCGCAAACCCTAAATTATTCATTAGCCCAGTTGAATGTTTTGAGGAAGTTACCTCCCAGAAGGAAAAGTAAAGTTAATCTTGCAGTACCTTTGACAGAGTAACCGTTGATACCCAAAGCTGGTCAGATGTTCTAGTTGACAAGTGAAACCTACAAATGAGGCAAGGCCGGAGTTCAGGTTTCTAACCTATGCAAGACAAAAAAGTTCATTCTTCTAACAAAAAAGAAACTGCATCCTGTAAGATACCTATGATCTCCTAGTTTGGGGCGTGTGCTAGCTAGAGAACCAGTAAAACCGACTCCCAGAACAGGAGAACCTATTTAATCATTGAAACCAAGATGCATCACCAATATAACAAATGATTGATAATTCAAGAACAACGCTACGAATCAAGAAAAAGAAAAAAAAAATAGCCCCAGGTAGACCTGCAGACGCATCCAGGAAAGTCATCTAACTACTAAAGCCTTTAAGTCCAACAAGGAAAAAACTGCCTGCATCATTAACATAAATTGGCAAGAATGACAACAACAGAATATATTACTAGAACTCCGTACGTAAAATTTGAGGGTAAGACTGTTCAAAAGTGAAGTTAGTTGGTCCATTATGACCAATGGAGCTTGAGCAATTGAGCTCGATTGACAGATACAACCTCCTATGTTCCTGGACTTTCCAGACCACCAGTGTCAGCATCTTGTCGCTTATTATATTATACAGAAACTCTAGAAATTTGAATATACCGAACGTAGAAAAAAAGGAAAAAAATACAAATTCATTTCGGAAATAGAACCTGGTTTAGAAAGCTTTAAAGCTCTATTATAAGCCAAGAGTGCCATTTCCTCCGCCGTCTCGGCACTAGCGAATTGAGCTGGAACCTGTCCATTCACAACAAGTAATCAAATACTACCAAATACTTATAGAACTAAACTCTGAGAAATGGAGATGATAAAAGTAGATATTAAGTGGGATCATTATGAAATTGACCTTGCCGAGCAATTGAATCATGGACATTCCAGAATACGGAACTACGGCTTCCAGTACCGTATTTGATGCTCCGGGGACCGACAACAACAACCCTAACGCCTGCGAGGCGCCGCCGGCGATGTAGAGAACGGCCTGAGTAGGACAAGAGTGTATGGATCCTACGAGAGCTCGCATGGAGCCGTCCGTCATACTCGTCCAGACGATGTCGTTTTAGTATCGGAAGCCCAGATATGACGGGGAAGTTTGTTGACTGCTTGACCTCACTCACTAATTTCACAATCTTCACTCCGCGCGTGGGGAATTTGGGATGCCATTTTTACTTTATTTTATTTTTTGTACGTGGGGATGCCCATTTCTCACGCTACCCCTCGCCGTTTCTGTGTTGATTTGTTCAATGCGACGTCGTTGCCGGTGGTGTTTCTTGGGATTGGGCTTCTGAACCAGATGTTGGGTAATTGCTATTGGGCCTAGTATTTCAGGTTCGGATGCTCTCTCTCTCTCTCTCTCAACAAAAAAAATTTCTGATATTAAAATAAAGTAGGAATAGATGTAAGATAAAATTTATCGTATAAAAAAAAAAATAATAAAATCCTTAAAAAAAAAAGTCTTATTTTGAAAAGTGAAATTTTGGGTTTGATAATCAATAATTCTAATGATTGAAACATTTCTTGCCAACTCAACCTTTTTTTTTACTCAATATCATCTTTTTTTAGATGGATGGAGTCAAACTCTAGCTTGACTAAAATATGGTCAGTTTTCTAGAATGAAAATATGTTTTTTTAAAGAAAATAAAAATATGGTTTGATTCTTCTTTATTTCGATAGCGCACACAATGAATTTTGCCCCCTTGTGAATGTACCAGAACCACATACATTTCTTGGGTTCTACTCCCTTATGTGCCACGAAGATATATATATATATATATATGTATGTTATATGTGTGATGTTGTCGTCGTCGTGGTCATCGTCAGTACATTTCTGTTTACGTAGAGTAGATTTGCTAGCAAATGGAGTCATAGTTGGGGGGGTTTCCGCGCGATGCGCGGACGATGGTGCCTGTGTATATATGTAAAGGTTGATTTTGTTAAGAAATTGAGGTGGAAAGTTTTGGATTACATTTAATAAGAATCAGGAAACATTTAATAAGAATGAGGAAATTCATGTTGTTAGAAGAGGTGTAGCTGAGATGAGTGAATTTGGGAAGGTAACAACATTTGACATTGTTATTGGTTAATAGGATGACAATTGTTATGATAGCAAAAGTATTTTATATCTATTGTTGGCGGATGTCAAAAGTTGGCAGTTAAGAACTTCAGTGGACATCAGTGAATCTGCAAAACATACATTGCAAAAACTATGGCTTAAGAGCCGGAGTTTAGATCCATTGAATCTGCAAAAGTGTGCTGGCTGGAAAAATGGTGAAGGAATTAGTGGCTATTAATTCTGTTAGGCCATGGCGTCTTTTTCCTTCACTTTTTCAGCAGTGGTCTTTTGTTTCTTGGTAGGGCTTTCTGTTATTTTCAGTGTAGCGAGGCGTTCTGCCTCAAGTTTGTTGTCATGATCTCCAGATGAATTTGTAGTGTTTTCAGTTGGTGCTGTTGTCGATTTAGCATGCATTGCTGCTGTTGAACTCTCTGCATCAGTATATATTGGTGGCAGTCCTCTGGCTTCAATTTCTCCCAAGTTCAGTTTGTGCGCTATAATGGCTGTATACTTTTCAGTGGAGGATGATGCAAATGATTTTTCGGTCTTTTTGACGAAGCATACAATCATGGAGCTGTTAATGCTTTCCTCTATTGCTTTATAGTCAAGGGAACCCTGAAATAATGAAGTAGATTAATATGTTTTTTATAGAAACATGTATTTGAAACTGAGAAGCTATTAGTTGGTTGGTTTTGTATGTTATGAGAGTAATATATATTTCAACGTATTAATTAGTGGATGTGTTGCTTACTTGTTCCTCTTGGTCTTGAATTTCTGCTATAGTGAATGGCAGTAGTTGCTCGGCATCTTGTCCATATAGATCCAATGTCATTGAGCCAGAGCAGTTAGCAAAGTTAACAGTTAATCTACACCTGTTTCATAAGAGAAGCAAATTATTAATAAGCAGATGTATGTGAACAGCAGTATAAATCGATACAAACTGACTATAAAGAGCATGCAACTCTAATGCTATAGCCACAACAGAGCATGTATAGAGGGTAATAACACAAGGCAAAGGGACTGTGGTGGTCCCTGTTCTACTGAGATTCAAGTTTCAAAGTTGAATAAAATTGTTGATGTAATGAACTGATTACCTTGGCTCGACTCTAATCTGTCTCTGGCATGAAGTGCAAATAATTAAGTGCTGTGGAGACATCCGAAGAGATTTATGGCATCCAGGACATGCATTATACCAGAGCTTTTGACTTTTATCTAGCAGAGTTGGTGTGCCTTGTAACCAACAGGATTTTTGCTGCAATTTTGATATATATGTTTTTAGACTTCTAATTAGAGCAGTAAGATAAAGATTTGAGTACTGTGATGAAGATTAGATAGGTAATGTGATTGTGGTACCAGGGGCAAGTTCAAGAAGTCTCTTATTGATGTGAGCTCTTCAATAGGTGGCATTGGCAAGAGGACGGCACGATTCTCATAAGCTTTTTCAAGCAACATCTGTTCAATTTTTGCACGGTTGTCTTGAATCCTGGAATTAAAACTGGAGTAGTAAGTATAACAAATATGATGACTATTAATGGGTGCATAATAATAGCAGAATTTAAAATGGAGTAGTAATTATAACAAGTACCATGACTTTATTGTTGCTGCTTGTTCAATTGGAGGATTAATGAGAATCGCACTTCCTGGCTTTGTGCTGAGGTTCACAGCTGCAAATGAAAGACAGTAATTAAAGGGTACATATTATTGTGTAAATTTTGAATTCCAAGTAAGTGAGGTGATCGATAGTGTCGATTCTTACTATGATAAGAGGAAACCTTAACTTTCAATGCTGCAATAATTGGCTGTGAATCAATGATATCTGCAATAGCCTGTCCTTCATTTAGCTCGTAAGCTCCCCATAAAGTTAGGATCGTTGGTATGCAGCTATATAGAGGTTATGGTTATTACATGCATTCATACTTATGATTAGTTCTGCAATAATGATGCGATTTTGCATGCATTTTGAAAGTATTACCCTTGATCGATCACAATTATGTTTCTCAGAGGGGTGGTTCCTCTGTTATTTCTTGGTTGCACTTGAATAGCAGCTGCCAGGACATCTATTTTTTTTTTAAAGAAAGGAAATTCTGCGTGTCAGTCTCTGTGAACAGTAAAATGTTTCACTATTGTAGAAATGCAGTACGATTTACCTATTTCAGATTGGATATCTATGTACTGACGAAACTTTTTGAAATCAGTGAAGTTAAGCACTGGAGTAATCATTGGTGAATCGGTATCGCTCACAAGATGAACAACTGTTGAATTGTCGATGATCCAGTTGCATTCCTTTTCAGTTGAACGGTAGTCTGCTGAGGCAAACTTGACTTTTGCATTTGAGACGAGGTATTTGTTATATAACTGCAATAAAGCTCTAAAGAACTCAATGTCTGAGTTATAGATAAGAGCTTCAAGCTTTGTTCCCTGTCGTTGAGAGTTGAATGAGGTGAATTAAAGATGTATTAGTACTGAAGTTTTCACGTTGTAAGTATTCGAATATGGTATTACCTGATCATCCATGAGGAGCAGCTTTTGATATCTGTTGCCAGCTTTCGACACCTGAATCCTTTGCTTCTGAATGACTTGAACTTTACAGGTCCAGTCTTTCATGCCAGGAAGTATTTTATTAATTGCAGTGAAGTTTGTTCCCATCTGTGAAAGTGATATGAATATATATTGCACAGTGTAAGAAATAACTGAAAGACTTGCATGCATCATGAATACTATATTTTCTGCATTGATGATCAGACTGTATGGAAAAGCAGCTACTCATATAAGATATCATGCTAATGCTAATTCTAGGATTTCTGTATAAACAACATTTTCTGTCAAATCATCTGTATTTGTATCAAAAACTGATGGTCTTATGAGTATTTTCACAGCTTTATTGTTTTTAGCTCTTGAGATTGCTACATATATCTGTCCATGTGAGAACACAGGCTCACGTAAATAAATACCAACAAAATCTAATGTTTGACCTTGAGATTTATTTATAGTCATTGCAAAGCATAATCTAACAGGGAACTGATGACGCTCAAAAGAAATAGGGCAATCAGGGTCATTCTCAACTCGAAAAGAGAGATTCTATGCAGAAAGACTTCTTTGCCTATATGTTCGCCTGTGCTAATGATGGCATGTATAATATTAGGCTTTAAAGATTTACATATAAGTCTTGTGCCATTGCAAAGACCTCCTGGAGGATCTATATTTCTAAGCAGAATGATTGGTGAGTTTGGTTTCAAAGTTAATTTATAAGGCGGGAATCCAGTAGGAGTCAAGCTGTTAAAGAAATCTTCGAACATTGTTTGTTCACTAATTTCAAGTGCTTTGTCTCTGCTGATATATTGATATGCATTTCCTGGAAACCTCTCTGTTAGTATTTCATTCAGCTCGTCGATGAAGTCATTTCTTGTTGTTAGTATAGCCCTGTTCACTAGAGAAAAGTTATGATCAGTGAAGGCATTTAGGTCAGGAAACACATATTTAATTAAAGCACTAACAGATTCTTCTTCAGTCGTGTATGGTAGAAGTAAAGGTCGTGGAATTCTGATGTTCTTCTTATCAATGTAAGGTTCAGCTCCATTACCAATGCGTAGCAGATAACTGTAAAGTCAGGATCTGATATCGCCCTCATGTTTTGTGTGAACTGTGGCCGAATGTAGGAATTTACAATGCTTGCCTGAATAAAGTCTGCTTTTGATCCTTTTGTTACCACTGGAAGTACTTGTCTGAAGTCACCTCCTAATACTATAACCTTTGATCCAAAGAGCTCTGTTGAACTCATAATATCCTTTAACATCTTGTCTACTCCTTCAATAGCAGTTTTGTGTGTCATTGGTGCTTCATCCTAGATGATTAACTTTGCCTGTCGCAGGAGGTCAGCAAGTGCACTTTGTTTGCTGATTTTGCACATATTTTCAGCACTTAAATCGATAGGTATTTTGAATCTTGAATGTGCTGTCCTTCCTCCAGGTAAAATCGAGGCAGCCACTCCACAAGAAGCTGTAGCAAGCACCATAAAGCCTTTTGATCTTACATCAGCGAGTAAAGCTTTATATGAAAATGTTTTTTCAGTGCCACCAGGTCCATCTAGGAAAAAGCAGCCTCGTTTATTGACATAGGCAGCTTCAAGTTTGGTATTGAATGCAGCTCTTTGGTCAGTATTAAGTTGAGAAACTGAAGCTAAATCAATTTCTGAGACTCTAATGTTCAATTCACTAAGAGTATCTCTGGTATCTTTTGTCAGGCCATCAAACTCGAGTATTCTGGGCACTAATGCATGGGAGTTGATGTTCTTACCCATTGATTCAAGGAAATTGTTGATTTGTTGTAACACTTTTGCTTCAGTTCCTTGTCCGTTAAGTTCCCTGCTCTCTGATAATCTTCTGACATATATTGTTGAAATTTTAGCCATAAATGCCTTGCATTTTCTGGAGGCGAGAAAACTAAAAGAGTGGCAAAGAGACGTCTTAAAGTATATGGCATGTGGTATACTGCAGCCTCTTGTAAGCATTGTTCCTGACTGTTGTCTGACTGAAAATAGCCTCGAAGAACTTCAGCTTCTTTGAAAGTATCAACTAAGACGCCATTAACAGTTTTCAAGTCGTTAAAAGAAGTCGGCCCTCAGACATTCAGCAGCAATAAACGGAGACAGTAACATTCACCTTCAATTGGATTAACTGAGACTAATCTTCCAATTGCGTCTTTCTGTTTTCGAGGTGACCATGCTTTTGATCCAGGATACCAAAAAAAATGTTCAGGGAATTCTTTATAAGTGCACTTCAGGCTCTTGGCTAAATCATGAGTTGAATTCGTGCGAAAAAATTCAGTAAGCATGGTTCTCTTCGCAAAAGGATTACTTAAAAGCTCATGTAAATCTTGATCTTCTGTGAAGCTCATCGATTGGAAGTTCTCTAAGTGAACTTATAAATGAATGACTGATGGATGCATTTCACTTAGAGGAAGAAGATAGATACGCCACATTGCTTCAACAGCACAAACCCATCTGCCTGTCTGGTAATCTTTGATTTCATCCACCGGATCAGACACTGAAGGAGTGGCTGATGTAGTTGAGCTAGCAGATACTGATGGAGCAGAAGAGGCAGCAGCACGATCAGCATTGATGCAAAAGTGAATTCTGTCATGACCTTTATGTATGTATTTATAAATGTATTTGACAGCTTTAACACTAGAACAAAGTTCAACGTTAATGCGACAATCAAATTTGGCCAATAGGTATGGGTTGTAAGGTACAACACATCTATTGTCTAGCTGGTGATCTCGAACGATAACTTTTCGACCATTCTTCCTTCTCTTGTATGTAGGTTACGAACTATCTCCATGCGATGTTTTTTCAGCCCACCGTTTAGGATAATTATTTTTGCACTTTCTGACTGGTGAACCATCCCTGCAGACATTATTGGGATTTTTATGGCCACAAGGTCCGTGCATCATGTGCTTTCTCACCATATTGAATGGTGGTCTGTTTTGATTTTCGTCAGGAATCTCAGCAGAAAAAATCTTGTCATGTGCCTCAGTGGTGTACAACTTTGAGATCTGGTCTGTTATGAGCTTCATCAGTGGATAACATATGTTAGTTTTATCTCTAGCCATGAAGGATTGCAGGTCATGGTAATGAATATATCAGGCCGGCCAAATTTCTGAACAAGAACCATAGAATCAGCATATCTTCTGAACAAGAACCAAGAAACATATTCATTTGAGCAGTCAAATGGTCTGGAAGCTGGCCATTAAAAATAAAAAGTGAACTGATATACGAGTAGCAGTAAGGGTAAAGCATTTCAATCTATAAAGTAAAGATACTACTTCATGTAGTTCATAATGCAAATATGTAGTTTTGCTAACCTTGTTCTTCCATATTAATCATTTCATCAGCAGATTTGCATTCTTTCTTTCTTTTCTTCTGCATTTTTTGGGATTTTGTCTTTCAGATCTTTTAATGCCTGGATGCCATCCTGTTTCTCCAAATGCAAACAGCAATGGGTACTGCAATGCGTCATAACATCCGTAGTAATATTGCACTCGTCGCGGCTGTCCATCTTTAGTGTAAACTTGAATGTGTCTAGCATATCCACTATTTGATTCGTCTCCCTAATCCCACAAAGCAGCAACTTGAGATACAGTAGGCTTATTGAGGCCTCTTATAATAAAGTGTGATTTACTATACAATGGAAAATAATACCAAGAAAAATGCAATCATTGGATACCTGTGTGAAAAGTAGAGAATTCTGAGATATATATTTTCAATTTCTCATGACTTTGAGAACTGTCTGGTTGTCCAATGGGCAATGGCCGTAGCACGCAAGAGCTGACCACCTTATTTAGTTGATCAGGAGCACCGACAGAAACCAAGTTCGTCTGTTTTCTTCTAAGATAAGCCTCTCTTTTGTTTTGCACGTCGAATTTTTTTTTCTTCAGCAGAGAGAGAGCATAGCATACCTATTTCTTGCTTGTTCATTCTGCCTAAGTTTCCTAGCCTTTCTATTTTCAACATCTTCTTCACTTATGCTTAGTCTAGATAGGCTCATAGGTAAGTTTGATGCATAAAATGACAATAAGCCAACCAAAAAGCAGAAAACAAAATGAAAGACGAGCATTAACTTGGAGTCTGCACCTACTGATGAACATGAAAAATAACCATGCAAACGCAATATGCAACAATAAAAGTGAAAAAGGACTGAAATACTTACTGAGGTAACCAAAAACAGCAGGTAAGCAAACGTTCCGCTGCTATGAAAGAAACACAAAAAAGAAATAAGAGCATATTCCAACTGGTATATGCTAAGCAGGCCTCCAAAAGTAAAACATACTCCTTCGATCAAACAAATAGCATTTTTGGTTTGCAACTAACTATTAATATGGGCAAAAAACCTGTTAACTTCATTCATACGAAGATTTCATAAGAAATGCAAGCAAATGCTATAGCTCATAAGCACAAAAGTGCGAACAGAAACTAATGCAATATGAATGACAAAGCAAGAAAGACTTGAGAGATGCATGAAAGCAAACGATCCAAGGGGAAATGAACATTTGAAATAAAGTGCAAATTGAATGATACCAGCAATGGAAGCACTGAGAAACCAGAGGAGCAAAACACAGGCTGAAGCTGAAAGCTAAAAGCAGTGCATAACAGCATACAAAATAGAGCGGTGCATGTTGAAGATGAAAGTTGTAGTACACGGCCTTCCAATAATTAATTCTGCTTAATTTAGTGTGGAATTACTATAATGCACATTGTTATCATAACATTATCCATATAACAACCAAGATGCTTGTCCACGTGAGTAATTTCACAACCCGCTAAAGTTGTAAGTGCTGAACCTTGGTCAAATCCATACAAAATGGCTATAAAGAGCATGCAATTCTAAGGCTGCAGCCACAACAAAGCATCTACAAAAGGTAATAACGTAAATAAACAAATGCACTAACAATTCCAAATGGATAGTGGGATCAAACAGTACTATATATGTATAGTACAAGAGTAAGGAGAAAGCAACATACAAGAGCTTGAAGTACAAAGAGTGAAATGAGAACAAGGCTTCTTATATATGGATATAATATATATATATCTATACACACACACACACATAGAAGTGCAAGTGCTTCTTATATATAGTTAGGATTAGGATGTAAAGCTTCATCTTTTGTAAACTTAGTTAAGAAAGAGTAAAAAGGTTTAAAAAAAGGGGGGAAATTCCCTCTTGTTCTTAGGTCATAAATCTTTTTGTGAGTCATAATCCACAAGCAAATGGAGTCAAAACCATAGGAGTAATATGTAAAGCTTAATCTTTTGAAAACTTTAGTTAAGAAAGAGTAAAAAGGTTAAAAAAAAAAAAGGAGGGGGGAAATTCCCTCTTGTTCTTAGGTCATAAATCTTTTTGCTTCGGAGAAACTCAAACTAAAAACAGTACGTTCAGGTTTCCAAAGTCCAAGTCCAGATTCGTTATTTACGGGAGTTTTGTCTGGTCCAAATGTCTGTGTCGATATACTTTGATAGTTGGACATTTTTTGCTTTTGCCTGGTGATTTATTCGGCGGAGTTGAGCAATCTTCAACATTTTTTTTAAAAGAGTGTAGACCGCCTCCAATCACGCTTGTCTGAAAAGGATTAATTCAAGTCGTCTTCTGGGCTCTGTTAGTTGTTTGGTTTACCTTTCCAGATTCCACCATATTTATCTGCTGATGTGTTGATTATTTCACAGCCAAAAAAAAATAATAATAATAGTTGGTACTCTTCAGTGTAAGAATTGTAGCACTTTAGTAAATTAATTTAGTTACCATATTGTAAAGGAAATTAATTTGGTGATGTTGATCAAGTGGCTTGAATCTTTCTGACAAACGAAAAGAAAATTATCAGTTTCAAAAAAAAAATAATGAATTAATTTTTGTTTTATATACTGACAATGTATACACGATCAATACTTAGATGAATAACAACTATACAAATTTTGAATTTAAAATTCAACATATGCACGTATATCATAGATACAAATGTCAGTATAAAATTTATTCGTATGGATTACTACATTATAAATTCAGCATTAAGTGTACATTCCCTAAAAGATATAATAGTTTTATTTTGACCCAAAAAAAGAAAAAAAAAAAAGAAACCCTTTATGGACGCATTCTTTGCATGATAATGGATGATTTCTTTCGTCATTGGAGCTACAAGATAGAATATCCTTATTCAAAAGCTCATTCTTGAGTCCTTGGCATCATCATCCCATTCCTGCAACGGCTTTGAATTGGTCCTCTGGTAGCTTTCAATGGTACAGCGTAATAATCACGAATTGATAATTATAGATTGAGTTATGAGGGGAAAAAGAAACACAATTTTATTTTTCTTAACAGCCAAGAATAACTTTTATTTACTCTCTGGGCCACGAAGAATAATTAAATGATCTTTAAATGGTGTGATTTCTTTAATTATTTTATATTCTACTTCCCTATCTAAAAATTCTCAGCTACTCATCATGACAAACGGCTACTTTCATTCTTAGCCCACATGTCAGTCAATGCATCCCCACTTTCTTGTTTTAGCCCTGTAGAAATAAATACTAGCCAAACAAATATAGGCACTAAAGTATTAAATGTATGCTAATACAATTTTTTACAATTTTTTTTATTTAGAATATACCTCGACTCGAGCCACTTAAGATCTGAGCCGATACATCAAATTAGGAGATACGCCGCGACCTCCCACGATGCACCCAAGTTAGACAAGAGAGATTCAAGTTTAGGAAAAAATTCGAACCTCGAACTTTATTCAGTCCAAAAGCCTGTTTTACCACTAGATTATCTCTGGAGCCGTATGCTAGTACAATTGCATACAAAAACACAAAAAAAAATTTCATATTTGTTGAAATTTGTGTTCAAAAATTATAATTCATGTCTACACTTATTATTTTCATACCTACATTTATTGCTTTAATATCTAAACTATATAGGTGTAATTTTCACTGATAATTGTAGTGGCTCTCATTGCACCCCAGCTACTGTACTACAGATAGAGGGACAAGGATGTCACAGGCATAGCAGGAAAAGTCACTATTGGTTCTCACCTGCGGTGGGCACTGCTGTACAATTTTGGGACAGCTTTAGGACTAGGAATACTAATACTCTATTATGTGGTAATCTAAGCGCAGCTGGCTTAGATTAGCATGTTTTGATATTGAATTCGTTGGACCATTTGCAGTCAAAAAGGTTGGTTGATTATAGGAACCAAAGCAACTACTGGGAAGGAGTTCCCTGGTGAATTTAATATTAACTGTACTCATTGCACAATGTCCTCCCTCAACGGTCCTAGGGGACTGGGACTTTTTTGTTTTAACACAAATCCAGACTGTCAAATGTTTCTTTTACTCCATGCTAACGTTGTTTATTTCTGGGCTAAACCTGATTGAAATTTGCCTTCTTTTTAAAGACATTTCATCTAATGTAAGAAAAAAAAACACACACACACACACAAATGTCAGTTTGATTACATACACAAATTCACAAAATGATGTTCAGAGTAAAAATACAGAAAGATACAACTACATGCATGTGTACTAGTAATAGACTATATATAATTCATTTATCCATAGAGATGTATCGTTTCCGTTTGATAATGAAATGGAGTTTAATTGGTAATGTATTTCACTTGTAATTGATATGTTCTAAGTTGAAGTCATAAAAAAAAAAAAGTTAAGTGAAATCTCACTATTGATCTTTAAAAGAAAAGAATCATCCCCGAAAGCATTTGTATGTAAACTATTGATTATTGGATTGTGTGCATGGAAAAACATTAAATGCTTTATACATGTAGAGTATTGATTATTGAATATGCGATGAGCTCGTGCAAAGAACTTTTGGGAGCGGCCTAATGCTAAACTATAACCATTCCCAAAAAAAAAAAGGAAAATGTCACTCTCCAAATATAGCCATACATTATTGACTTGCAATAATATACATCCTCAATAGTTATACAAAACTTTACTCCGTTTTCATTTTTGTTTGCTTAGATTCTCTCACCAACCTTCTCTTTCGTTTGTTTCCCATTTTTCATTTTCCCCCTAAAGAATCAATAATATGCCTGTTCTTTTCTTCTGCTAGCTGAAACCAACTTTACCTTTCTCCATCACTCTTTTTTCTGCTCTCAATGGTAGTACTTCCTGTCAGACCTTTCTTTCTCTCCTTCACGTTCTCTCAAGTCCCAGTTCTTCTCTAAGCTTTCTCTGCAACAGCTCGATTTCCTGGTGTACAAAGGTAAGCCCTTTAAAACACATCCTTTTTTACACATTTCCAACGGTCACTTTTCTTGGAAATGTTAGATAATAGTACTGTAATTTTGTTCATTTTAAGTCTATTTAGTTTTCATGGTTTTGTGGGGTGTTTGAACAATGAAGGATTTGCGCTTATGTCATTCAAGAATGCTATTCAGCAAGACCCTGAAGGGTCCATGAACAGTTGGAACCATTCTGATGAAACCCCCTGTTCTTGGAATGGTATAACATGCAAAGACCAGAAAGTTGTTTCTGTTAGCATTCCTAAGAAGAAACTCACTGGGTTTCTTTCTTCTTCTCTTGGATCTTTACCTGAGCTTAGACACGTAAATTTAAGGAATAACAAGTTATTTGGCAGCTTACCTGGTGAGCTCTTTGCAGCTCAGGGGCTGAAAGGTTTGGTTCTTTTTGGGAATTTCTTTTCTGGGCCGATACCGTCTGAAATAGGGAAGCTTAGTTACCTTCAAGCTCTAGATTTGTCTGAGAATTTCTTTAATGGGTCACTGCCTGATTCTTTTGTTCAATGTAAAAGATTGAGGGTCCTTGACCTTAGTCACAATAATCTTACTGGTCCTTTGCCTCATGGATTTGGGACTAATTTGGTGTTGTTGGAAAAACTTGATCTTGCATATAACAACTTTAGCGGTTCAATTCCTAGTGATCTTGGAAATTTAACTAATTTACAAGGAACTGTTGATTTGTCTCATAATATGTTTGATGGCTCAATCCCTCCTAGCTTAGGTAATCTTCCTGAGAAGGTTTATATTGATCTCACCTATAATAAATTAAGTGGTCCTATTCCACAAAATGGTGCTCTAATTAACAGAGGGCCAACTGCTTTTATTGGAAACCCTGGCCTTTGTGGCCCTCCATTGAAAGATCCTTGTTCAGACAGTGGACCAAGTTCGCCATCTTCATATCCTTCCTTGCCTAATAACTACCCTCCACAAAGGACGGATGAGAATGGTAGCAGAGGAAGAGGGCTCAGTAAAAGTGCTGTAATTGCAATTGTTGTGTGTGATGTGATTGGAATTTGCATGGTTGGCTTGCTGTTTTCGTATTGTTATTCAAAGATGTGTCCTTGTGGCAAAAGGAGGGTTGATGGCTATGGTTTTGAGAAGGGAGGCAAGAGAGGGAAGGAGTGTTTATGCTTTAGGAAGGATGAATCAGAAACTTTATCAGAAAATGTGGAGCAGTATGATCTAGTTCCACTTGACACTCAGGTGGCATTTGATCTAGACGAGCTTCTAAAGGCATCTGCATTTGTGCTAGGCAAGAGTGGTATTGGCATTGTATATAAGGTCGTGCTTGAAGATGGGCATGTTTTAGCAGTGAGAAGACTTGGTGAAGGTGGTTCACAAAGATTTAAAGAATTTCAGACTGAAGTTGAAGCAATTGGAAAGCTAAAGCATCCTAATATAGTAACCCTCCGAGCCTATTATTGGTCTGTGGATGAGAAGCTACTGATATATGATTACATTCCAAATGGAAACCTTACTGCTGCAATTCATGGTAAGTTTAACACTTCACAACTCGGAGCGAATTATTCTTATTTTTCAATATTTCTTCTTAACAATGTTGCTCATCTTGTCTTCAAATTCTTCGTATGTGAACTTTGTTCCCAGGAAAGCCTGGAATGGTATCCTTTACTCCTCTGTCGTGGTCTATGCGCTTGAAGATAATGAAAGGAATTGCAAAAGGCTTGGTTTATCTGCATGAGTATAGTCCCAAGAAGTATGTCCATGGAGATCTCAAACCATCTAATATCTTGCTTGGTCAAAATATGGAACCTAAAATTTCTGATTTTGGACTTGGACGTCTTGCTAACATTGCCGGAGGATCCCCAACCCTGCAGTCAAGTCGAATGATCTCAGAGAAGCCACAACAAAGGCAACAAGGGAGTGCACCTTCGGAAGTTGGCACAGTTGCTTCCGCTGCAAGTATTGGGTCCTTTTACCAAGCCCCGGAGTCACTGAAAGTGGTCAAGCCATCACAGAAGTGGGATGTCTACTCATATGGCGTGATACTGCTGGAAATGATTACTGGAAAATCACCTCTAGTGCAGGTAGGCACCTCTGAAATAGACATTGTTCACTGGATGCAGCTATGCATTGAAGAGAAAAAACCTCTATCCGATGTTTTAGATCCCTTTTTAGCTGACGATGCTGACAAAGAAGAGGAGATGATCGCGGTTCTGAAGATTGCAATGGCATGCATACAAACTAGTCCTGATAGAAGACCATCAATGAGGCATGTCTTGGACACTTTGGAAAGATTACCTGTGTCTTCTGAATGAGAATAATGTAAAATTTTGTGAATGTAATTTGTTCCGAGTGATATTCTTTTTTTTCCTTACCTCAAACTTGCAAAAGTTAGGCTCCATTTGTTGACATTATGGGAGAAATTGTCAAACCACAATCTAGAGGAATTGGAATGTCCTGTACTATTGCCTCATATCCTACTGTAGGTTCTCGTGTAATATGCAAAAAGCAAGCTTCACATTCTTTCAGTTGAAAGGGACGAAATGTGGGTGGATCTGGCATAGACTGAAAGATTTTAGTAGTTGTATCTTTCACGTGTGCATTTGCCCAAAGAATGTTGTCTCATGCTCTTATTGCAGACCTTTTGTCTTTTCGTAGTCCCTCTCCTGCATTAAAGTTCTTTCTCTTCCATGTTAACAAGTTCAATAGGGTTCAAAAAATGGCACTTAACATGCACAAATCATACAAAATTACTCAGTGCACTATTGGCCGCTAATGTACAGCTGGAAAATGTGGCCGTCTACATGCTTTTGCATTTTTTTGGGTATGAAAGGGTGGCCCTATGTTGGTGTATCTGAATTGTTCAACATGCCTCGTGAGTGGATTAATATGATAGTCTGATCAATGGATGTTTCCTTTAAGCAGATGGGGGCCTGCCAATTACTTTGTTTTTTTGGAGACACTTTCTTATTTTAAAAGGAATTAATTGTATATATGCTAATTTGGGTTCGCGTTATACTTCTATTTGAGACTTGGCGAATTGGAAAAGTGTTAGCCGAATTTTTTTTTTTTTTGGGTACATAAATCGTATAATTCCAAGTTAATCAACTTTCTTTTGGTGACATATTGGAAACTCCAAAAATAATCTTTAAATCTAAGTGAGCTTAATCTGTATTAGGGGTGTGGGCGAGCAACTTGGTCAAATACTCGGCATGAACTCGGTCAAACAAAGTTCGAGTTTGTGCTTGAGTTCGATCTGCTCGATTTATATAGCGAGTCTGAGTCCGAACATAAGAATTTAGTACTTGAGTGCTCAATGAGTTTAATTGAGTAGTTGTATTATTTATAAAATATATATAATTTTTAATTATGAAATTATTATTATGGGTTCATGTCTTAGCAAAAAATCAAACTTGAACTCGAATAGCTCGAGCTCAAAAACACTCGCAATATTCTCAAGTTCAATCAAGTCGAGTTCGAACTTAATTACAACTCTCGAGTTTGCCTCAAGTTTAATGTTACGTACTCGTTCGAGTTCAACCTCGAATAGCACTAGTATTAATCGAGTTTGAACTCGAGTATAATGATACTTGAGCTCGAATCGACTCAATAGCACCCCTAATCCGCATTTCATGTTCACTTTTTTTTTAAAAAAAAAAAAAAATCTCGACTTGTATTTTTTTTTATCAACTTTTCAATCAATCGAAAGTAAGCCTCCCAAAAGAGGTCCGTTGTCCTCATACTTGAGTTATGTAGGGTTACAATTAATTAAACATGGTTGTAACTACACTTTTGGGACACAGAAGTTGGTTTCAGGAATTTCAGCAATACTTAAATCATAGTTTCTAAGATTGGAACTTATTCTTCAATCTACCAACTTCACCTTGACACAGAAAGTTGGTTTCATGAATTTCAGCTATACTTAAATCATAGTTACCAAGATTGGAACCTATTCTTCAATCTACCAACTTCACCTTTCCAGATATTGAACCATCATGAATCATTGTTGTATCTGTTTTATTGGATTATAACTATGCAATGGATGCAATTGGCCTAAGAGTGAAGTCGGTGCAAGGGGACAAGACACTTGGATGTCCCTTTACAAATGAGCATGAGCATGTTAAGGCATGAGTAGGCTCTATGGTTTGGGGACACCATCATGATCTGCAGCTAAAGTCGAGCATCTACACTTGTAAGATTCAATCCATACTTCAAAAGGGTATAAATACTTACACTGTCGTACATAAATTCACGGAATAAATTGGATATTATGTATTCAACTCTTTGCAATCCTTTTCTCCTAGTCCAATTCAGAATGTAGGCTTTAGAGATCATCAATGGAAGAATATACAGTTGGTAAGTGCCTTTATGGATGGAGGACGGAAATTTGCAAGTCATCCGCATGGAAGAAGTGGGACAATATAGGCAGTGGTCCGAGTTGGATGAATAAAGAAATGGGTCCTGCGAGTATTCAGGATTTTAAGGAGTCCAGCCTGTTATTTCCGTTGATTGGATTATTTTGACTTTAAAGGAGATGAGGTTGTCGTTTTGGGATTTTTCTGGTCAATTCCATGCAGTCAGCATCACGAGCTGAGAATTGTTTTTCAACAATTTGAGGTGATGATGGGCCGTCATTCATGCTCAATGAATAGACTGGAAAGTTGGGCACTACTGGAGATTGAAATTTGGAAAAGGGATAATTTCAGAAACCTCCCTTGAGGTTTCTAATAATTTCATTTAGTACCCCTAAAGTTTTAAAAATTACACATATCTCCCTTGAATTTACCATTTATGGTCAAAATTTTGAATGAATAACCCAAATTGCCCTCATGAAATTGTGAAGTTCCTTTTACCTTCTTATAAAATTCTATAAAAAAAAGTATGAAATATGCACAAAATCTCAAACCCACTTTCCGCTTTCATCTCTATTATTTTAAACTTTCATATTCGTACATTTTCAAATTAGCGCCATTATCATCATGACCACCGCTTCCATTAGTGCTTAAATTCTAAAATCTCAATCTAAGTCACAAAAGAAAAAAAAATCAGTACTGTTAAACTTAAAAAATTTCACTAACTGTATTAATATAACATCTCATCCCTCAAATATCGGAGTACCAATTCATGCCTGTTATATTTAAATCTTCAACTTATATCTTTTTCTATTCATCTTTAGATCTTTCAAGCCAAGCTAAAATTAATTTGTAATATGTTAGAATTATGTTTAGGACATAATTAGTTATTCTATAAGTGATCTTGTTTTTGTTTCCATTGAATATTTAATTGTGTGGTGCATTTCTATGCACAAGATTAGGAACGTATTATTTAATTGCATGAAAAATATTAATATATTAAGTTTATTATAGTCATTTTATAGGATCAAGGGAGGTAAGTGTAATATTGAAAATCTCAAAAGTACTAGATGAAATTGTTAGAAACCTCAAGGGAGGTTTCTGAAATTACCCCTTTGGAAAATGCATGTATGGGAATATACAAGAGTACATATATATATAGGACCCAGTAAGCCAGCTAAGAGTTGAAAGTTGTAATTTTAGAACGCATAATTTTTTATTTTTTTTTCGTAATCTTCCAACTAGACCACTATTATGGATAGACTTGGCATAAAAAGAAATTTAAGCAAAAAACTAAAAAAAAAAAAAAAAAAAAAAAAAGAAGCTAGGATCAGGGGTTGTAGTGTTCTTTCTTTTTGGGGGGCATATCGTGGCTTATTGGGTTGATACAGTTGTCCTTTAGCACTTGTAGCTTTTAGAACAAATATTCGCCCTATAATAGTACTAACACATAGGTATAAAATCTACACAATCTCCAATAGATCCGGCATTCACTAGTCAAAGGTTGCAGTTTTCTAAACTACTTGATGAAAACAGAGAAAGTATTTTGCAATTGTCTTCTCTGCCTTAGAATATATGCTGGTAATTGTTAACAGGATCCTCAATTCAAGACATGTGAAGGGTTCGGAAATCACTCTTCAGAATGATATCTGTAGTTTTGACTTTGAAAATGAACAATGAATTACTGCTGTTTCTGTGGGTAAATGATTCTGCAACAGCATTTGGGATAAAACTGTCACTCCACTGTATTGGTGAGACAGTAGTATCTTATAGCCAACCAAATCTAAATGGTGATAAACGAGAATTATAGAGTTCTCAGCCAAACAAAGGTTTCCAATCCATCAGCTTGTCACTGAGTAATCCATTTTGGTGAAGAATAAATCATACAAAGAAATACAATGCAAGCAACAACTCAGAAGATCAAGCTTGCTAAGTTGATAATCATTGAGGGAGAACCAGAATAGTTTAGCTGAGGTTGTAGCAGGTGGATCCTAAACTTGTCTTAGTCCACACTATTTGTTAAGACTCAGTGTTAGAGAGAATTAAGCAATGCTGATGAAGAGGGACTAAATGCTTCATCCTTCCGCACAATTCTCAGCCTCTTGACACTTTCTACAAAATTACTGTTGAGAATCATCAGAATGAGCGTCAGGGATCATATGATTGCTATGCTTAATCATACATTAGTTTGATCTGATCGAACTATAAAAATGATGGGAATTGAGATAAATTAGTACTGACAGAAAAGGGGAAGTTCATGGCTTAATGGCCATGTTCATTGACAACAGAACTTACTTCCAAGGAACATCGTCAACAGTCCTCCAATGCTCATCTCTGTCCCTATATAGCAGGGAATATTCCGAGTTGGATTGGAACAGTCGCAGACCATACACAGACTGTTTCCCTGGAAAATAAGAAAACTTTCGCTGAATCTTAAAAATAATAATAATAATAATAAACAGTTGAAGATTGTTAGACTATACCGAACATTTCTTCTAGTTGAAGTGCAAGATCAGAGTAGCCCATATGGTCAAGGATGCAGATTTTCCTGCCAACTATTACTCCATCCATGTTAACTTTCACATATGACCAACGCTCCTTGCTTTGAACTCCCTCAGTTTCATCATCATGATTTCCCACCATATTTTGTGGATAATCAGTCTTTGAATTTTTCATCCGGGGATGCAGCTGGTGCCAGTCTATCAGGACATCAAAGTCATCTGCTGTTTACGGCAATAGCAAACATAATACTGTTCAGTAATATTGTGTTGCTGTAGTTGGTAATTGCCTAGTTTCATGTATATTGTAACATTACCAGCAAAACAATCAAAAGTTGCATGCTGAAAATATACATTACTGAGATGCTGTGGTGGTTTTGGATTGGAAATTTTGCATCAGAGGGTACCAAACTACATCAGTCCACACCAAAACTCCTAGGGGTATGAAAATAGTGATGAACTAAACCTTGTATTAACAATTCGTTCCAGACTCAGTCATCACTGACGCTTTACTTCTTTGAAATGACAACTTTCATATGCTTTCTACTGCAGACATGTCAATTGCTTCATCATAACATGACTCTTTTGACTAGTTTGTAGAGTATAGTGATAGCAATAAACCTACTTCTATGAAAGGTTATATACTATTACCATGAGGAGATGGATGATAAGACTCTGGCTGCAAAACTCTTAGGCTAAGGCCCAAGTCAATGATATTGTCAGCCTCCTTCCCCTGGTAATAAACTTGGGGGAGAGTTGCATGATTTAGATGGTAATTTGATGCATTTGAATCCATTGATTCAGCAGAAATGACTATCTCAGAATAAGTGATAAAGTGGGTTTGCTACAGCATTATACTATGACTTTCCATTTTATAAGTGTATGTGACATAAACACCTGGTGACAAAGCAATAAACCAGGCATCAGAAATGCAAGCTCAAGTGGGGACATGGAAGACAAGAAAGCCTTTATCCCATCACTAATCATTTAGTGGTAGTTATGTAGTTATGTATTCTGCCATTCATAACATGGAAGAATTCAAGAAGTTAGGAAAAGAACAGAAGAACAAGGGATGGGATAGGATGGGCCAGAAGATCCCATCAAGGGCAAGTTTGGATTTTGCATCTCTACAGTACGCCTGAGATCTTTGCTGGCAATCGAGCATGATTCTGTGTCAGTATTCGGGTAGCTCAGAATGGTATCTGCATGTCATGATACGTACTACTTGCACAAGAAGATTAATCAATCCCACAAAATGGTGCAAACATTACGTTACGATTATGTTTTACTTTTTCCAGAATTCCAGTAGCCTCAACTAGTATCATGTTAATTTCATTACTATATATTCTGCAGCAGCAATTTAGGATCCAGAATGTTTTTTCTGGGAAAATTTATCTAGCAGTCAAAACATGTATCACTAATATTCTGCAGCAGCAATTTAGATCCGCAACTTCTTTCGTATGAGAATTGATCAAGCAGTCAAAACATACGTGATGCAGCAGCCTACAGAGTGAGGTTTTATTTTTCACGAAAATGTTTTCAGACTAATAGCTGGCCACACCAAAGATTTTTGGGCTGCGGCAATACTATTGCTAACTGCATGATAAAAGGAACCGACTTTGCTCCAACTAAGATTGACAATGGATTGATTCCGAAATTTAATTTCATGACTAGGGATTGAAATCAAAACTTGATTTCTAAAGAATCAAACAAGTGAAAAGAACAAGAATTGCTCATAAAAAACGCAAAAGAGACTGCTGGTATTCTTCCGCTTGAGTCATTTTAGGCCAAAATAACTTTTCTCGAACAAGAGCTTGAGTTCTATCCCTCCCAAAGTGTCCAGCACGATGCACTTGTTATTTCAATTGCAGCTTTTCACTTACATTGAACTATCTTAAACACGAATATTCAACTCCAATGGCCAAAAATTCGGGTTCTTCTAGAGATTATCTTACAGTAGAATAATGATCTCTGCAAGGAATTCAACTCCTATCTGAAGGAACTTCGATGCTGACAGCTAGGAGATTGTTAAAGTGCTATACGTCAAGGAAAACATATGGTTTTTTGTCCTAACCCGATCACAATCTATTCATGCCATACTCTTAAGGGAGTGTTGAAAATGAAGATGCATCTGTGCTCCCACATTTGACCTGACATTTGTGTCTCCAAACACTGATCAAAAGCATCTGCATTGTCTTAGGGACTACTTGTAGCAGAGCAACATGATAGGCAACATGTTTTACAAGCACGTAATTTTTGCAAGGCAAGAAGAAATGCACTTTGGCTTCTCTCGTTTTAAGCTCTTTTGGTCCTTACCGACCATTTATCTTCTTATGTTTCCTCGAGAAGTTGCAAACAAATGGCTTGATCCATCAATGTCCCCATTGAAAACAGCCAAAATTAGTTCAAATGGGACTAGATGCCCCACAGTCCACACCGCCAGCCACCCAAAACCACAAAAATAAAAAATGGAAATGTGACTATGAAAGATCTCTCTTGAAGAAAACGGACAATAATACTTTACATCTTATAGAAGTTTTTACTTGCTTAAACTCCCAAATAAGATGAGGGAGAAATTACCAAATTTTTCTTTCCCCGGTTTTTTTTCCCAATTCGTTCAGTTAAATTTTCTCTTTTTGCCTTTCTTCCCTAGACAAGTACACTGGGCTTGAGTGATATTCCTAAACAGAAGCTGAGTTAGTAGACAAATGAAATTTAACAATTAAGAGATACAAAAGAAGAGAAAATGAGATGAGTGACCAAGGCCAGCTTGATTTTAGAAAAGCCAAGGGAGAAGTAATTTTTTTCAAAAGAATGTTATGCCTCACATTTGGTGTCGCTTCAATATATTCCAGTGTTAGGTGTACGAGTTCAAACAATTATTGACAGCACAATTAGCAGGCAAATAGTACGAAAGAATATACAGGAGAAGTACTAAAAAAACAGCAAAAATTTTGTTTGTAACAAACAAAACAAAAACAAGATGATGGATACTTCAGAACGTTGCATATTATTGACAACCGTGTTGTGACTTGTGAGAATATTTTCGTTCAACCCCCTTCAGCTACTGATATTGCAATAAACTTGCAGGGCTGTAATAGATGATCTACTTTGATCTTATTTTTCTGTGAAAATTTGCACTTTAGCCTCTTGTATGCCCAAGCATGACCCCTTCAATAGTTGAAGAGCCTAAGGCCAGGAAGCCAACGAGAAAGAAACCAAATGCAGCCTCAGATTTTAACCATTCTCAATTTCATTGTTCCATTCAGAGCCCCAACTTTCCTGATCTGCAGCGTTCTAAATCACCTAGCAGAAATGGTACGACTGAATCTAGAGAACCTTTGATCAGCCAAAAGCCCAAGAAAATGTTTTTGTTGGCAAGGCTTGGAGGACTGGGTTGTAAAGGGACTTCAACTCGGGTATCAGAATCGACAATCATCCGGTCTGCAGCTGATTGGGAGACTGAGAAAAGGAGGAGGAAGAACCTGGGGAATAGACCGCCTAGTAAAGCCAGGATTCCTGATAATGTTGCTGTTGATGTTCCTGATATATGCTGTACTCCTCCAGGGATCAGTTTTGCTTCTGATGTTGTTCCTAGACCAAGCATGACCACTCAGAGGACAACGCATGTACAGGTTTAGCATTTACTGAAAATTCATCATTATTGGCAGCCAAGAAAAGTTTGGTGCTTGTTTTATGATACATCTTGAATTGCTGTGTCTTTTTTAGCATTCCCGTGTAGCTAGGAGAACTAGAAACATCCAGCATTTCTCTGCTTCATCTTCACAAGGACCCTCAAATTCTATATTCTCCAGAGACCATTCATTCAATGCTAGACAATATCATCAATTGGGTCAATATTCTCATAGAGGATTCATAGAGGTATAACAGACAGATGTTTCAAGTTCCTTCTGATAATTGCTTCACATTTTCAGCTCAAAGCTCTGATCCGTATTCTAATCATGTCTTCTAGGTATTTGCACTCTTTGAAAGAAGTTTAGATCAATACATGGACTGGAGACTCAATCTTGATAGGATGTCATATGAGGTATTTAGTTTCTGGTCTGGGATTGTGTCTGAAACGCTTTTCCAGTTCACATTGCATTATTGAACACAGGCATCTTAAACTACTTTCTTGATTGCTACTGCAGGAACTGCTTGAATTGAGCGATGAAATTGGATATGTAGGCAGAGGTTTGAGTGAAGAAGACATATTCAGCTGCTTAACTATACTTGAGCCATCTGATTTCGAGTCTGCACCATTGCTGATGTCGTTGGACGAAGGCTGGAGGTGTACCATTTGTCAAGTTAGTCATCAATCTCACCCTCTCACAAACATTTTATGGCTCCAAGCCAACAAAGCAATTAGAATGCCTTGCGAATTGAAATCTTATGCCATAATGCTTAAAAACACAAAAAAAAAAAAAAAGAGTATTAAACAGGAACTTTTGCAGAGCTAAGCTACCTTGGCGACATCAATGGTCTCCAATCAGTAGATCTTCTTCCAGTAAGAATCTTATGCATTCTAAGGCTTTAAACAGAGTCTGGATGACTTCTTGAATACCCAAAATTTATGTAAACCCAAGGGAATGCGGTGACTTTGGCTCAAATCACATGGAAGAGTTGGGTCGCTTTTTCTATAAGCACGTCATAACTCAAGTAATTAAGATTGCTAAACTCAAGATAACCAAAAAAAAACAAGCAAAATTAGTTGAGAAATTATGGGGCTTTTGTATTGATCACATTACACTAGCTCTTTCAGACTACAGTTTACCAGATTATTTTGGAGATGCTTATGAATGAAACAATTCTCCAATTGCAGGAGGAATGCAAGGCTAAGGATGATGTTGGGCGACTTGGCTGTGGACACTGCCACCACATTGATTGCATAAAGCAGTGGCTTAAGCAGAAGAACCAATGCCCTGTGTGCAAAATCGCACCCATTGCTGACAAATGAAGCGATCAGTATTGTTTTCCAGCCTCACTTATCAAACTTCGGTTCTCATATACACTGAAATCAATTTCTCCAATTTTAGGCAGAAATGTATCCGACATGCCATGTCAAATATGCATAGGCAAGCACAAGTCCTTTTAATGTCCGTGCTTGGAATTTTATTTTCCCAAGTATTTCCTACTTACGTTTTAAAGCACAAGTACTTGATTTCGTGATTTCCCTTGTGAAAGTTCAAGACGGGCAGAGAGATAGCTTTACTCCAAACCAGTTGATCAATTGAAACTCCAAATTTATGAGAGCCGTATACATATCTTTAAGAAGGCGCTGCGAATTGTGTACAAATCAAATCACATCCAGCAACACAACTCTCCCCAATACATGACGAGCAGGTAATTTACAAAAGACAGATCATGTTAACTTGTTTCAGCAATAAATTAAATCAACCTGCAATTTTTTTTTATTGCCAGGTAAAGTTTTTACTCATCATGACCCATTATCCCCACAAAAAAGAAGGGATGAAGGCAAAAAAATACAGAATAACTACAGAATAAATGAAACAACAGATTGCCACTCGAAGCCAGGACTTCTGCTCAGGCTTCCAAGAGTGGTTGAGCATAAGCTAAATACCTACAACAATGGATTTCCTATATAATAAAAGAACCACTAATAAGATTCTTGACAATGGAATGGTATCAGAAACATGTATAACTCAATACCGTTGCAGATAAACTTGTACGGCTTCTTAATAGACTTACCAGCAATTTTAATCTTTCATCATCACCAAAGCACACTACAGCCGACACAGGAGTACAAGAGGTTCATTATACCCATGAAGTAAGACAATTGCAGCCCGGCAAAAGAATTTTGGGGTTTAGTCATGATGGCTTAAAAATTCGATTATACACGGATAGACTTCTTCCGCGGCCTGGACATAATAGCAAAAACATGAGCCATTATGAAATGCAAATAAATTCTTTTTGATAACCAAGAAGGTGGAACAAGGAAAGCTTATAACTAGTTACCGTTCTTCCTCCTACTAAGTCATAATGAGCATAATGCTGGCCATCCTGCTCCCCAAATACTTTGTAGCTTACCAAGTTCTCAGGAAGCAGTTTCACGGTCACTGATCAAGTCGATTGTAAGAAAAGTTTCATATCATAGGAAAAGAGTATATCCATACGTCAAGACCTAGAAATACATACCATAAACAGCTTCAGGCGGGCAAATCAGGTCACGATCTCCTGCAATAGCTAAGACAGGGACATCGCACTTATGAAGATGTTCCTTGTAAAAAAAATTACCGCTTCTATCACGTAGTCCTCCCTCCCGAAAAGCAGTCGTCAGTTGCAGCAGAAGTTTAGCAGGTATTGTGCCTGGCAATATTATGACATGACAGTGTCACGTATAAATGAAGAAGTGATAACCAACCACTGTAGCAGTAGGATAGACATCTATACTCACAGAAGTTGTTCAACACTAACTTCTTTAACAACTCTGGATGCATCATGTCTGGGGCTGATATCAGATCCACAAGCCAAGACAAGACATAAGGAGGACTAGATGAGAGAGGATAAGCAGCAGAAAGTAATGCTCCTAATGGAACGACAGGCACATTTAGAATCTGAGCGGGATCAGCCTGCACCAAATTCATTTCTTTTAGTTGCATTTCACAGTGGAATGCAGTAACATAAATGAAGGAATAGGCCAAGAATCATGTTCAACTTACAAGGGGTAGTAGTAGTTTGAGCGATGACTTAGAAGTTGTGTAATCAAGTGAAGAGGCCAACGTAACAGTAGCAGCCAATCCAGACTCCCTTCCCTCGAAGGCTTAAAAATTTAACCATATGACTTAGACAGGAAAACTCAAGCATCTATACTTCGACTCCAATTTTCTATTGAGCAGACATAAGTATGTGAATTTAAAACAATATATAAAATTAAAACAAATAATTAATAACAAAATGAGAGGATGCTAGGAGCTGTCCAACTTACAGCATAGAACAACTTTTATACCTTAAGACATCAATTTAACATGAAAACAACATTTGAGTCTTACCACATCTTGATAGCATGGCATACAACAAGATGCCCCCCATCGAATGTCCAATTGCAAGCAATTTTCCATCCCGAGATCCACTTTGGGCCCTTATATATTCCATCTACATGTATCAACAAAGATGACAGTAAATTGCCACAAAGAAGATTCACCATAATTTGCCCACTTAATCTGAAGAGAAAACTTATAAGTTGTTAATATCTCATACATTATGATAAAGGGCAAATGTCACCTCACCACCACAGGGACATCCTCTTCCAGGTAATGATCAAAGTCCCAATCGTACTTGACAATCAAGTCTAGTTGTTTCTGGAAATCTTCTATAGTTGTTGCAAGACGCTCTTGTAGATCATATAACTGAGGCGAAACAGAACGCTGTCCCTCTTCTACAATATTCACTAGCTTCTGACTTAAATCTCTTATTTGGCCAGCAACTGCAGAACTCTTTCTGGTTTCTAGTAAATTCAACAGTTTCCCCCTTACCTCATTATAGCGTTCAAATAGAAAAGAATCTTCTAATAATTTAGATATCTGATCAAATAATTTAGCAGACATAATTCTTGACTGACTTTCATTGAGAAAGCCAGAGAATCTTTCTGACAAACTGATAAAAGTCTCTGTTAGTTTTGCCACCAATTTTGATTCATCCCATGCTGTAGGAATCCCCAAAACATCTTCATTAACTGCAGAAACCTTAGATTCTGCTGACTTATTTTGGTTAACAGTTGACTTCTGCACTGCAGAGGGTGCACCATTAGTTGCACCCTCAGCAGCTGCTTCCATTTCTTCAGATATAGCATAAGCCGACTTCTCAATGTCTTTGGCATCTGACTCCTGCATGCTCAAACCCGCACCACGAACTTCAAGGATCCATGTGTCAAATCCTTGCCCACACATGTAACGGGCAAATGAAGACTGCAAAATCAGTAGGAAGATCAAGATTGATAATCTTTTTCAATCTCAGAAGCCAAATTGAGAGTATTAAACACCCTCACGCCCAAGACACAGTATACGAAGTTATCTTTAAAATCAATAACTTTTTTTTTTAGTGCATAGAATAAAATAATTTTGAAAAACTGATTTCCTGAGATAGCACCTTTATACAAGTAAATACTCTCAATAAAAAGACATTTATATTGATTATATTTGGCATCTCAGCTCTTTATACTGAATAGATCCAAGACTTCTCTTGTATATATTTTTTCGTCAAGCTAATCCAACTTACAGTCAACTTCAGCTCCTCCCATTTCAAGTCACCAGGTGTACCGTAGATGAAGTCCAACCACAATGAAGTACTGAAATTGGCATGTATTTTAAGCTCTAACTCACAAATTCATTTCTCCATCTTCAGTTTCTCCCATTCCAAGTTAGCAGGTGTCAAAAGTGCCGGGGTTAAACTCTCAGAACCCTTTATATAGCATGTTGAGGAAACGAAAAGAAGTCTCGGGTCTTAAAAAGGCATTGATGATAACAAAATCCAACCACTATAAATTCAACCCAACTTGGCATGTTTCTTAAGCTCTCAACTCATGAATTTATGTTTAGAAAGCATCAAATTCATTTAGAAAGAGTATCTGAAAGGAAAGAATGACATGATGTTTAATGCTTAATAACAAGATGGATTAAATTGGTAATGTAGATGATAAAAGGAGCAAAACTGACTGACTAAATTAACTAACTAACCCCGGGGGAGAGATCATATCCAATTGCATTAGTCCCCACACCTGACAACAGTAGCAACGGATGATTCCTCCTTGGCGCCTGTCATTTTTCAAATTCAGCTAATCAATGACATTTCCAATCACAATTTCTCAATAGAGTAATCTTTTCAAAAATGGAGGTAATAAATTTTTTTCTTCTAACAAGATAAAGAATTTTTGTGGACCTGAGGGGGAGGAGAGTAGCGCCAGAGAGCAAGTCTCCATTGAGAATTCTTAACGGTTACATAGTGAAGCTCATCGGCGGTGCAAATCGGCGGCTTTTCAGGAAGCTTTCCGACGCCGGTGGTCGAAGCACCGGTGGAGCTGCTGCTCTTGTCGGTGTCGGTTGAGAAGGCTTTGACTCTGATGGCCAACCTCCGCAACGGCAGCGGAGGAGACTGACGGAAAATGATAGCACGAGAAAGGTTGAAACCGGTGGAAGGGTGGCGGAAAGCGGTGGCGAAATGCATGGCTGAACGGATATCTGATTGAGCTAAAATCGTCATGGTATATTTTTTTTCCTTGTCCCAAAGAATAAAAAAAGGAAAGAGAATAGAAGTGCTTGTATGAATGTAATGATGATTGAATGCCGGATTTTGCGGAAGGAATAAAAAAAAAAAGGAAAGTTCAAAGAAGAAAAAGAAAAAGAAGAAGAGCACGGGTCGGGTCAAATGGATGCAAAACAAAAGCCAAGGTTGCTTTGGAATACACGTGTCATGAGGGATTTGCATTACTAAAGATTCGATATAAATCCTTCATTTGAGAATCATCTATTTTAAGATTTCGTTTGGTCCCATTCATTCGAGCTGTTGATTGCGCTTTACCATTCCCACAAGTTATTTAGGCTCTAGGAATTCCAATTGTTACCAAAAAAAAAAAAAACAGAGAGAAAATAAAAAAGATTGTGTTTGGATTGCATTTTTCGTGATTTTTCATGAAAAAATTACTGTAGCGATTTGATATATGTGAGGGAAAAAGGTAATAGGGAAATGTGATCACGAAAAACGACGTAATTTTTCGACGAAAACCGGCAATCCAAACAAGGCTCTGGGGGTGACTTATTGTATTCACTATTCAAGTTTAATTTGTCCTTACAATATGAGCCAATTGATTTGTTTTAGTAAGAAGCAGGGGCATTTTAAGACTTCATTCTGTGATATACTTCTCAACCAATATAGTACTAGTGATAAACTAAATTTGACAAGTTAAAGAAAATAAATTTCAAATTTTAATGAATTGAGGAATATAAAAAAACCATCAAACCAGTTCGCCATATGAATGCAGCTTTTAGCTATTTGGCTTGAGCAGAATGTTTACCTCTTTCAATGAACATGAGTTGAAGTTATTTTTGAGATTAATGGGATTAGAACCTAGTACAAAAGCTCCAAAACGATGGTATATACTTTTAAGCTTCAACTTTCTTTCTTTTTCCTTTTTTTTTTTTTGGAGGGAAACTTTTTATTGAAGTCCTCAAGTTTGTAAGTTTGTGGTAGCGTTACACCATTTAGTATTTTTGGTGTTGTCGACCAATTAATCACAAACAATAAAGTAGTAAGTAAAAATCATCTCTTGAAAACCACGGAGCACTCAATAACCACCAAAAAGATTAAGTTTCTCTTTAGACTGTTGTTCGGGAGTCCTCTTTGGATTGTAAGTAGGGAATTCGAATCTCTACAATGAAAAAAATTCAAATAAAGTATTAGAGTACTCCTTTGTCTAATCTATATCTCTTATAGAATATATCTATTATGTCGTAGAAATATCATCGTAACTGAATAAAAAAAAAAAATAAAACCGCCCCTTGAGCGTGGGCTTGTAATCCAACCAATTCAATACCACAACCCAAACCATAAAATGGACATAGCAAAAGAAGAAAGATAGGACTAGGGATGTAAGCGAGTCGAGTCCATAATCGAGTAACTCGCGAGTAGCTCGGTCAACGGCTTGGCTTGAACTCGGGTTGACCGAGTTCGAGCCGAGTTTCGAGCTACTTGATTGTCATTCAAGTCGAGTTTCGAGCCAATATTTTGAGGTTTGAGGCTTGTCGAGCTACTCGTCGAGTCGGAGGTATTTAAATAATATATTTATAATTTAAAAAATATATATGTATTATAATTATAAAATGACCATTATGGGTATAAATTTTATGAAATTTACAATAAACTCTTTTTTATATGCCTCATTTTTTGGTCGAGTCGAGTCAAAAAACTTGATTAGACTCGACTTGATAAGGCTTGACTAAAGGTCGAGCCTTATCGAGTCGAGTCTCGAGTTTAAAACGAGTTTCTCGAGTCAAGTTTCGAGTATCGATTTTTTGTATTCGATCGAGCTCGAGCCTAGGTATATATGAGTCGAGTCGAGTTCGAGTATAACTTAACTTGGCTCGATTACATCCCTAGACAGGACAATGATTTGAGTTTTATGGGCTCTTAAGTAGAGACAGGACAGCCCATCCACAACTAACCTTCCTTTCTCCCTTTCCAGGTTCCCCTGCAAGCGCCTGAAACTCACTTCTTCCAGTTGTTAAACCCTCCAAAACCCCCGCAACATTCTATTCACTTCTTCCCTCAGTGCTTTGAATGTTTTTGAAGTAAATAAAGAATTAAAAGAAAAACATGGGATCAAAGAGTGATAGGATGCAGCAAGTAAAAGTGGAGAGAGTATTCATTGGAGCAGGTTGTAACAGAATAGTTAACAACGTTTCATGGGGTGCCTGTGATTTAGTTGCTTTCGGTTCTCAAAACGCTGTTGCCATCTTATGCCCCAAGGTTCTTCCTTTTTTCTCTTTCAAGAAATTTCATGAATATTTTTATATGGAATTGGGGATTCAAGTATTCTTTTTTTTTTTGGGCCAGATTGCCCAGATTTTAACTACACTTCCTGGTCACAAGGCATCAGTCAACTGCACTTACTGGCTTCCCAATGCAAAGTTTGCTTATAAAGGTACAATCTTTTTACCATGTGGCGCAAGTCAGCATTGCCTGGCTTGAGTTTTCCAGTTTTAATTCAATGGCCCTGAAAAGTAATAGCTCTGAAGCTGCATTTGTTGTAAGATGTTTGGTTATTTTAGATGTTATTTGAGTTTACTGGGTAATTAATAAGAGTTTTGTGTTTACAGCTGTTGAGATGGAAAGACACTATCTGCTATCTGGAGATGCTGATGGTGTCATTATTTTGTGGGAATATACTATTTTGGATAAGAAGGTAATTTTCAACTATCGGTTGAATCTGCTATTTGGTGAAGCCTATCTATAAGCATTTGTGTAAAGTAGGACATCTTGACATTTAATTCTTCTTAAAACATAAGATGCAGTGGTAATTAAGTGTACCACCAGCTATGACTAGATGTTTACGACATTCTGTTTGGTCTTTCTTCTACAATGATGAATGTTGATCATGTTGCTTCAACTGGAGTTATAAGTGAGTAGGGAAGGAAACAGTTATTGGAATGGTGTCATCTCAATGCTTGTAAAATATTGAATCCTGCAAACTTTTTCTATTTCAATTTTTCATTAAATGATCTTTCCTTTAGGGGCCAGGCCGGGTAATGAAAATAATTATGGTGATTTTGATGTGCATACTTATACATGGCAGTGAAGAGCAAAATGGAAAGAAAAAAGAAAACCTGAAGCAAGCATTTGTCTAAGCTTGATACCTGAAACTTAATATGCCTAACCTGTTTTGAATCATGAAAAAAGATAAAGAGGGTAGAAATTTAGTGGAAGGAGAAAGGATAAGTCTTAGAACATGTAAAAGGTTTCCCTACTACCTATTGCTGCTTGACATGAATACACTCCCTTCCAGTTCACCTAAGATGTAAGTAAAATGAGTAAAACAGTATATTCGCCTGAAGTAAACAAGTGAATACAATTCGCCGGAAAAGGTTGAAGAAGTGCAACAAGAAAATTCTTTTTTTTTTCTTCTTTCTTTTTCCCCTAAAGTTTTCTTCTTTGCCCCTCCTGCTATTTTAGTAGTGGGAATTGATTGGAGAATCTATCTCAAAATGGGAAAAATTGTTGAGATTTTTAGGTATTATGATCATCAGCCACCAATTCATGCTATTCTAGTGTATGTGTGAGGCTAGTTTAGTTCCACTTCATTGCACCGTCAGTGTCCAGCTATAAGAGTTATACTTCCCTTCATTTTCTTAATATTGAAATATTTCTTAGTTGGATCATTTAGACTGGCTCTTCTGCTGATGATTTTATTGGAAGCTCACACTCCCGAGTTATTACCCTGTTATCTTAGCTGGTAATCTTGTTGACAGTGGAGGCATGTGTTACAAGTACCACAACCACATATAAAAGGTGTTACATGTATCTGTGGGATCATGATGTCACAGAAAGATGCAGTATTTGCATCAACCTCCTCAGATGGCACTGTGAATGTCTGGGAGTTGGTGTTTCCATTCACTAGTGAAGGTGAGCAATAGCTATCTGAACTGTTTCATGTCCATGCTTTGAATTTTTGGATCGATTATTATTCTAGTCATGTGGAGATAACTTCTCTTAATGTTTCAGCTGTCTTCATTCACTTTCCTGCATTCTTTTAATTAGTCAATTTCTTTATATTGATTTTCTATGTGTTTCCACTCTTTGGTGTGAAGAGGATAAGAAATTTACCTTGTACTAGTAATCTCAAACAGAATTTGATGTCACATTTTTGTCATATGTGAGAATATGTTACCTATACTTTTAGTTTTTCAGATAGAGCAAGGGAACGATCTTTATATAGTTCATTCTATGTCAATGCATCACCAGCATAGTGTTATGTTGTGACTTATTAATCTGTAGTTAATTCACATTTGGTAGTTATTCAATTTCTCTGTGCAGGTGACTGTAAATTATCATGTGTGGAAACCCTTTCTATTGGTTCAAAGTCTATGGTCGCTCTTTCACTAGCAGAGTTGCCTGGAAATTCTGGACATCTAGCTTTGGCTATGGGGGGATTGGATAACAAGATTCATCTGTATTGTGGTCAGAGGACTGGAAAAGTATGTAGTGCTTGACATACCTATGCTTTTAAACTTTTCAATTTGTGTTATCAGTTAGGTTCTTTGTTTCTTATTTGTTATTTGTGCCAGTTTGTTCCTGCCTGCCAGTTGAAAGGACATACTGACTGGATACGGAGTTTGGATTTCTCCTTACCTATACTTGGAATTGGTGAAACGTTTATTTTACTTGTAACTGCGTCTCAAGACAAAGGTATTCGCATATGGAAGATAGCTTTCCGTGATTCTTTGGATACTAAGAAAGAAGAAATCAGCTTGGCTTCCTACATCAAAGGTCCAGTGTTTGTGGCTGGCTCAAACTCGTATCAGGTTTCTATGGAATCTCTGCTCATTGGCCATGACGATTGGGTGTACTCCGTGGAATGGCAGCCTCCATCCATCATCAATGGCAATGAATGTTATCAACCTCAAAGCTTACTATCGGCATCCATGGATAAGACAATGATGATCTGGAAACCTGAAAAGACTACTGGTATCTGGATCAATGTGGTAACTGTTGGGGAACTAAGTCATTGTGCTTTAGGATTTTATGGAGGGCATTGGAGCCCAAAAGCAGATTCAATTTTGGCTCATGGATATGGTGGATCTTTCCATCTGTGGAAAGATGTTGGTGTTGCTTCTGATGATTGGAAGCCTCAGAAAGTTCCCTCTGGACATTTTGCTGCAGTGTCCGACATTGCATGGGCTAGACAGGGGGAGTACATATTGTCTGGAAGTCATGATCAGGTAATCAGTTTCCCAATTTGGTGTCTCACAAATCTCTCTCTCTCTCTCTCTCTGTCTCTCTCTCTCTCTCTTCTCTTTCCATGTCTGAGCATGCATGCATGTGTTTTCCTGAGATATCCACATAATTTGGTGATTAAGTTGACCTCTTGTTTCACAGAGAAGAAAGTTCTGTGCAAGCTTATTTTTCCGTGTGCTATAGTAGTATTATATGCTAACACTTGCAGATCAATAACAGTGCAGTAATGTAATTGGAAAATGACTTGGTTTGTTTATGTTAGCTTGTAAAAACGCATGCTGCTAGAAGTTGCACATCCCTGGGTAAATGAACCAACAAATGATTATACAGTAAATGCACTTCAGAATCTTCGAGTCAGATTAAACAAAACCTTGCACACATAACTTTCCATTCTTTATTTTCCCTGCTTTCTGCTGCATATTCAGGTTAGAAATTTCTCTTACAAGCTTTTAATTTCACAGACGAGTAGAATATACGCACCTTGGCCTAAAAACTCTTGTTTAGAAAATGAAGACAATTGGCATGAAATTGCGCGGCCTCAAGTTCATGGCCATGATATAAACTGTGTTACCATTATCCAAGGAAAAGGGAACCATCGGTTTGTAAGTGGGGCTGAGGAGAAAGTTGCTAGAGTTTTTGAAGCACCACTGTCCTTTTTAAGAACTTTAAGTCATGCAACCTCAGGAGACTCCAGTTTGCTTGATGATCTTCAAGCTGAAGTGCAGATTTTGGGTGCAAATATGTCTGCTTTGGGTCTGTCACAGAAACCCATTTACAGTCAAGGTGAGCTTGATCTCATTTCTTTTGTTTATCTTTTTGTCCTGACAAAGATTGATAAAAGATACTTGTTATGCTGCATCTTTTGAGCATTTGGTCCATCCTTCTTTCTCACTGAACCTGCATTTTCAGTTTATTTTTCTTAATGGATGGTCCAGTGGACTCCTTTCATATTCTTTTTTTTTTTGGGTTCTGGGCCCATTGTTTTCTTGTGTCTTTACTTTGTTTGGGAAGGTTGGCATTTGACAGCGCAATTTTTTCTTGTAAGATCTAAAACAATTTCTATAATAGAATTCGGAATAATGTGAGAGCTGCTTCCTTTCAGTTTCACCCGAGACAACCAACAGAAGTAATACTGATGGTCTAGACACACTAGAAACTGTCCCAGAAGCTGTTCCAGTTGAATTTACAGAACCACCTATTGAAGAACAGCTAGCGTGGAACACACTATGGCCAGAGTCCCACAAGCTATATGGTCATGGGAATGAATTATACTCTTTGTGTTGTGATCACAGTGGAAAACTTGTTGCTTCATCTTGCAAGGTTTGTAAAATATTTTTTACTTGCAATTACAAATGATAGCTTCATGTATATACATACACGTATATATATGCATCCTTTTTATAAATACACGTATATATATACACGTATACATACATATGTGCGTGCGTGTGTATTTTAAATGAACCCAGTCTCAGGTTACACAAGCGCTTTGTTTCTCACTCCATTTGTCAACCAAGAGAAAATCTTCCACGTCATGTGGCTTGAATAGAGAAATCACCTAGGATACACATTCCTGTGCTTATCCCATGTGTAGTAGCAAGTGAAGATTTCTGAACCCATTTGAATCTCTATTGGGACCATTCTATCCATTTTAACCAGTTTCTTTTCCATTTTAAAGTTTTTAAATTTAAAGTGACACTGCCATTCTGCACAAAAATTGACTCTGGTATTCTCTGTATTCTATGCAGTAAAAGTGCCGCAACTATCTTGATTTATTGGAAATATACTTCTAATTGGGATGCCATTTTCCTGAAAAATAATGTGTAGATGACTAGTGGATGTACCACAAGGCTTTGAGATTTGAGAGCAGTGGTTTTTTAAGCTGGTGCAGCATACATGGAGCACACCATGTCTTGTTTGCATGATTGTATGAACAGTAATGCCATAACCACGGCATAAACCATGAGGAGTAATTTTGTGTATCTTCATTCGGATATTATGTGTTTGATAATTGTGGTTGCCAATTATTTTGTTGATCACTTCTGTCTTCCATTTTCTTTGGGTGGGGATTGCATGGTGGACTTATCTGCACTTGTACATGGCTTTACACTCGTCTGTTGTAGGCTCAATCAGCATCAGTGGCAGAAGTGTGGCTTTGGCAAGTTGGTTCTTGGAAGTCCGTTGGCCGGTTGCATTCTCACAGTTTAACAGTGACACAAATGGAGTTCTCTCATGATGACAAATATCTTTTGGTAGTCTCTAGGGATCGCCACTTCTCTGTTTTCTCAATCAAAGATGCTGGTATACTTTCTTAGCTTATGTTATCATATCTGTTAGCTGTTTTGTTGTTCCCCATAGACATCTTTTGACATGTCTTGGATTTTCCAGGAGCAGATGAAATTAATCATGAGCTGATGGTGAGGCAGGAGGCGCACAAAAGAATAATATGGGCATGTTCATGGAACCCGTTTGGTCATGAATTTGCCACAGGTTCTAGGGATAAGACCGTCAAGATCTGGGCAGTGGAGAATGCATCTACCATTAAGCAGCTTATGACGCTGCCATCTTTCAAGAGCAGTGTCACTGCACTATCCTGGGTAGGCCTTGGTCGCCAGAGCAATCATGGATTTCTTGCTGTAGGAATGGAAAGCGGGTTGATCGAATTGTGGAGTCTTTCTTGTGAAAGGTCTGACAATGGGAATTTAATGGTGCCAAATGCAACTTGTGTTGTTCAGTTTGATCCTTTCTTGTGCCATGCTTCCCCGGTTAACCGGTTAACATGGAGACCTTCTGAAAAAATTCCAGATTCTGAGGTCGTTCAGCTTGCATCTTGTGGAGCTGACCATTGTGTAAGAGTGTTCAATATAGATTTTCTTTAGGAATATGACAAGACATCCAACTGTATATCTGTTGTCTGTTTGCAAATTATATTTGAGTGTATATATATATATTTTTTAAGATTTTGGTAATTTTTCATGCCAACCTTGTCTTCTAAACGGTAGAGTAGAATCACTTATAAACATAGGATCATGAAAATTTGTTTGCTTGTCGATGTTCATTTCAAATATCTGAGCTTACAGCTGGTCCTTTGCAAATGCTGCTCAAAGATCTTTGGTGCTATATTTAACAGATCTTCACCCGTCCATTTGTGTTTTTTCTTTCTTGTAAATCCTAAAATCTTTGTCGGCAGCATAGCACAAGGATTCTTGACAAGTACAGATACAAGTGGATGAAGATCCTTCATGAGAGTCACACTTTTTCATGAGCTTATTGATGATGATGATGATTGCTTTATCATTTGCCCTTGTAGGGTGGTCACAAACTTGCATTCGGTTTATTGAGTAGAAAGCAAGATTTGCTTAGTCAAGAAAGGGCGATGGAGACTACGGTACTATGCACTTTAAACAGCAGCCAATGTTCCGTGAAGTCAGTTTCCATTGATGTTAGGTGTCAAAAACAGTGCATATTTTGACCAGCAGCAATGTAGGAGAATGACTGAATTGTTTGTCAATTGTTGGAAGTGGTCCTGAGGCCCTGATTTGCTTTGGTAGTGGGAATCACGTCTCTGCTACTTGGGTTTCTTGCTCTACTGGAGCCATGCTATTTTCTTGAGCTGCTCCAATCAAAGCGATTTTGAGCCTTGCTCTCTAGAAGAAGTCATTTTTTCCACTAAAAAGAAAATTGGAAGTTAGAAAGCGATATCTGAACTTTAAAATATCAGCAATTTGAAATGTTCTTACCCAAAAAATAATTTTTTTTTTTTTTTGAATGCAGGGACCAAATTTAGGTGGGAAAAATGCACAAAGTGCCACCATGTCCCCATGCCATATAAACCATCAAATAAGAAAAAAGAAAATGGCCCAGTGCAGACTTTATTATCTATTAATTTCAAAAGTAAACAAAAGAACTCCATATATTTTTCCAATTCAGTCTCTCATGTGAAGTGATGATCTTGTCATGCTACTAGGATATATTTCAGCATCAACTCAAAAGTAAAAGCTCCAAACGCTGAGTATTTTAACTCTAGTTGGAAGCCTGCGTTGACAAAGGAAACAAAGGGACGAAAAATTCAGGCCCTACAGGCCAAAAAATCAGACAATAATGCCTATTACCAACCAGTTTAATCAGACCTGAATAGTTTTAACCTCCCCACTTCATACGTTCGCCTCAGCCCATTTGAAAATTAAAAAACATTCCTGAGTTGATTAATCTTTTTGATTGCCTCGTTGATCGAGATTGATTGAACCCACCTAGGTTTTGATCCCATATTCCTATACCCTTCAATATGTAGCCCCACAACCCATACAGGCACTGATCCCACATACTAAATAGAAAAGTGTGTCGTCCTTTGTTTTCTTGTATTCTTGGTTGGCAGTATTTTACACATGAGATGTGTCTGCATGTTGCAGATATAATAACACCCAAGCGTGGATGCATCAAGATTGTTAAGTACGAGGCACTCGCTATCCTTTGTTACCATCTTGCCTCCACCCTAGGTAATGGATTACGTTTTTTCCTAGTTGGAAAAGTGACCATTGCCTGTGACCAGTCTCAGTTAGATTGAAGTTGTTGTTGCCTTGTTTGGATTGTTGTTTTTTGCTTGGTCAAGATTTTGCGTGTATTATAGAACAAAATTTTCAATCACTTTTTTATTTTATTTTATATATATCAAATCATTATAATATATATATATTTTTTTAAAAAAATTCTAAAAATGACAATCCGAACAAAAATGGACGTGGTACAACTAAAGATTGTGGAGGAGAGATGGAAAATTTGGAATGGTTTAAGTAAATATAATGTTAAAACCAAAAGGAAATTTTTATTTCATGGCTTTTGCTAGGAAATGAACGGAACCAATCAAATAAATGAAAGGAAATTTAGATGGACTACTCCTTATGTAAGCAAGATAGTACATGTTTTACTAAGTTCTACTGGAAAATAAAAGAAATCTGTCAAAAGGTTTCAGTTCAAAACAGACTCTCTTATCAATCACAATCGAAAGTAGATAATACAGTCAGTACTAAAAAAACACATGATACAACCGAAATACTATTTGAAAAAGTTTAGCTATGCACACACTTCCTACAATTCTTCTCTTTTTTCCTTTTCTAATATTATTGACAGATTATGATATTGAAGATTACTAAAAGTAAGTTGCTTTGTTTCCTTTCCCTTGAGTTGTTCTAAGCAAGAATAGCTAGGTCAGGTGCAGATTGAGCTATCATGGCCTTATTAGTTCTTTTATCGTGTTACTCATTGATCACACTAAAATTTGTGCAGAAACGAGTACTCCAAAATCCAGCCCTAGCCTTGATTCAGCGATGCTTCCAAAAGGAAATAATACAAACAAAGGCAGCAACAAGATTTGAATATTCGCAATTACAAGGCATCCATCCTACTTCAGCCTATTGTCAGTAATAGAGAACTTGGGACAAGTAAATGGCGTCAAAACAAGGACAAAATAAATAGCGTTGGCTGTGACTAGATGAGGATTCACCAGGCATCAAGAATTTTCTCAGGTTTGGCATGCATGATGCGTAATGCATGGCAGCCATAGATTTTCAGGATGATTTATAATATCATTTCCATCAGAGTTAGCCACCTAATCTTCATTAAATTTACCTAAACCTCGTACAGTCTAATCATATTTTAATCTGTTCTGAACACGTAATTACAACAACAGTAATACAAAGCGTTAAACACAGATTGAAAAGCACTTTGTTTCTGTAAAGTCACATGAGAATCAGTGATGGGAAATCGTTGTAGTATAATGAATAGCCCCTTGATGGTCTTCAAGAAAGGCATGGATTCTGGTGGACATGTGAATTGGGATTGAGGATCATGATATAGCGGCCAAGAATTAACAGGAAATGGCATCGACTTGCTCTATTGGCACCAGAGCGTGAAAGAGGTAGGAAACAAGAAGAGTGGAAAGCCGTGGGCGTATTAGTAGTAGTACAATTTTTTGTAATCAGGGAAGGATGACATGTTCCGCTAATGACGGCAAAGTTCATGCGAGCCATACGATGGATTGTCAAGGCCTCATTTCGTTTGAGATTACATCACAGTACTGACATATAAAAAATTACTTCGGACACAAGTATTTATCAAATATTTTATAAGTACTTTTAGCGCTTAAAAATGCTTTTTTTTTTTTTTATAAATGCACCGTAACCTCATACGGGTCCTAAAAACATTATGAAATAAAACTGTGTTATACACTAAAATTTTTCTTTATTTAGTTTTGTTAAATAAAAGCATTTCATTAAATATAATCTGAAAATGATTATATATTGTGGAAGGGACATAGAACTTTACCTTTTAAAATTTGAGAAAGTTCCAACGATACTTAAAGTAATGAAAATTGTAAATTGGCTTTTTATTTAGTTTCAAATTACCAAGATCTCCTTTTTTTTTGTCCATCATTATTTATATTTTACACCATAATGGTCTTTTTAAAGTACTACCAAAGAACATCAATATTTTCGCAATAAAGACATGTGGTGTGCCAAGACATATATCAAATCGCTGCCTTTTTTGAAGTCTGAAACATTTCAAAGACATTAATATATAATTTGACAGACGACTAGCCGTCAGAAAATTGACAATCCTAAATAGGCAAACCAAATTTCTTAAAAAATCAGAAACGTTACAAAACATTAGTCGTTAAATAGCAGCCTGACTATCCCAACTTTTTCCAAACAAAATTCTTTAAAGGATGATTTATAAAACGATGATCACATGTCACATTTTTATGCAACAATATTTATTGTTAATACAAAATTTAAAAACCTTTACTAATTACTAGGATTGAAAAAAAAAAAAAAAAAAGGACACATACGTTAAGTGTATCCCTATCTTCTGGCTTTTTACTTCTCGTTGTCGGAAAGGTACCCCTTTAAGAATAAAAATGAAGGATTAGTGTACATTTGAAGTTTAGAGTAGAGGAAGAATTGCAATTTTAGTGTCCAATGTTGCCAAATTGGTTCTCAATGTTTCGGTCAATATAAATCTAGTTCGCAATAATACATGTTTCTTGTCACGAGTCTTGTTTGAAAAGCCATTTTTTTTCAACAAATTTCTACGATTTGCGTGAATATATTTGTTAATTATCTTTTTATTTTACATATATCAAACCATTCCAATACATTTTTATATTAAAAAAAAACTTCAAAAAATAACAAACCAAACTGGAAGTTAAATTTGTTTTGATTAAAATATTAGGGATCAATTTGACACACAGGCCAAACATTAGTGATCAGAATTGCAATTCTCCCTAGAATCAAAGAATTCTTCTAAGATTAAAACAAGTCAAAAAGAAAGCCAAGGAAAGTTGGGAAATGAGGCAAGAGTAAAGCATGCCATCACTTTTGTTGCAAGTGTAATATAAAGGCTGATGCATTGATGCAAAGACACCAACTCAAGAACAAACCTGTAATTTATTATTAATTTAAAAAAAAACCAGTGATTTGTTAAGAGGGAAAAAAACGACAATAAACTAACTTGTTGACCCGCCTACTGACTAATATGGAATATTAAATGCAGAAAAACTTGTTTTGAGTTGATTATGACTAATGGGTTTATCTCTCACAAAATTCCACAAGATAAGACAGAAATCTACCGAGTTAATAAATTTGAAATTAAATATTTCATTAAAAAAATAAAAAAGAAAAAAGAGCTCATAGATTGAGATGAGAATAAGCTGCTTTGGAGCTTCAAGCAAAACTCCACGCATCCGGAGGGGGTTTCACATTTTCATCCTGAAAAGGGTTTTTCTTCTTTCCCTCTCTCTCCATTTTTTTTTTTTTTTGGGTGTAAGAAGTTCCGAACTCCCTCCCCTTAGGCCCTTACCACCCAATTCATCATGAGAAAGTGAGCTTTTACCTCTCAATCAAACTTCAAAACACACAGAAATTAACCAAAGAAAGGATGCATATTGATCCAAAACTCGCAAGCTAAACCACAATAAGCATGATCTGGCAAATTTACCATATCAAGAAAGCCAGAACCAGGTAAATTAGAAACACAGCAGACAGAAGTGTCTTGGAATCTCATGACCTGGGAAGCTGCCCTGCTTGTGTTTCATTTCGTTTGAGGAAAGATTTCAGTATCTTAAGCACTGGAGATAAAGCCTAATTTTTCTATTTCGCACAATTTGTGGTCTTACAAACTGTCATAATGGATTTAACCAGCTAATAGTTGAGTCCTGGACTTCCACTCTGTTGCGTCATACCAATAGAAAGTTTTTGCCATACAAAGTATATTTCAAAAGCCAAGAGCAAGATGGCACACTCGCGGTGTCCATTTCATGTGCATAAGTAGGAAAAGAGCAAGGAACCAGTATCTATAATCATCAATATTTACAACAAACATCTCAAAAAAATCTGCCAATCCATATCTTACAATTTATTCTTTAATTATATATAGACTGAACAGCAATGTAGGAGTTTGAGCTTTTACAGTATAAATTTCTGATCACTTCCATCTTTATCGACAAGAACAAACAGCATCCAAGAAAATTAAGAAAAAAATAAATCAGGAGTTTCATATCAACTATCACAAATACAAACCACAACCAATAAATTGACAAGCAAACTATAATTGAAAAAGATGTCCTGATAAACCAATCCCGTCACTGCAAAATTGTTCCTCCACGCCCAACTCACCTATCACGGCTGAGTTGTTCTAACTTGTTGTTTGATGCTCTCTGTGGGTAGCTGCGCAGAAGCTTCAGAAAACTTCACTTGAGCGGCTGATGTCATCGTTTGATACTGGGCAGAAGCCAGCTGGGGAGCCAGAGGCTGAGTATAATATATTTGTGCATGCGTAGGATCAGCAAATTCATAAGAATAATTGCCAGTGGCAGCTGAAGAAGGTGCAATTGATTGTGAAGGATGATGAATCTGAGAATAGCCAGCATATTGTGGAGTTTGGCTGGAAGGGACCTGTACCATATGTGGTGCAGCAGGAGCAGGTGTTCTGTACACACCTGCAGTCATTTCAGGTTTAGAAGCAGTAGTAGCATTTGAAGCAGGGTTGAAAGCAGTTGGAGGCACCATAGCAGCAGGAGGTGTTTGGGGTCGGCTAGAAGGGGCGCTAGGTGTAGGCTCACTATAGCTTGGTTGCTGCAGAGGCAAATTATAAGCTTGGGGTTGTCTAGAAGGCATGAAATGTAATGGGTACTGATGCTCCAATCCAGGAGTATGACCTAACTGCTGAGGAGGGTAAATGGAGTAATAATACATTGGCACTGCCCCAGGATGATGGTGCATGTATTGATTACTGGTAGGAACAAATTGCTGCTGTTGATGCAATTGTTGATATTGATCAAATTGACTTTGCAATACATAACCAGAGTCCTGTAAATGCTGTGGCATCGGAACTCTGCCATTGAAATCACCAGCTTTAAGATCAATCTGATTACATGGATTTCTACCATTTCCAGGTTGAATTTGTACCATCGGTTCATGATGCATCATTGGCTTCTGCCGAGACAATGGATTTGTAACGCTACCATCACTGCACAAATCAAATCACCAACATCCCCATTCAGATAATTGTCACTGCAAAAATAATCATCATAACAATACCAAGAGCACAAATTTCCTTAACAGCTCACATATAAACTAATTCCACCACATAATAACAGAAGTAACTTTGCACAAAATCTGCAGGATACATATAACAGCATACTTAGACGCAAAAGATTACTACTTTTGTGGAATTTAGTAGAAAATTGGGGTACCTTGAGACTGAATCCGGTGAAGGCAAATCAACAACACCAATTGCTTTACTCTGTTGAAACTGGGTAGTCTGCGGCTGCGGCTGTAACTGAGGTACTTGCTGCTGGTATTGTTGTACCTGAGGTGCCTTTCTGAACCCAACAGGCACGCCCTGCTCCGATCTCTCATCGTCCGAAATAACCCTGTTGGGATACTCTCCACCAACCATTACCGGCAATCCGGAAAGCACCGTTCCCGGCGCAGCCACCGCCGGAGGCACAGTCGCCACCCCCGCCACAAAACCCCCTTCCTCCTGCTTCTGGACATTATTCAACCCAACCCCAACATTCAATTGAGAAAACTGCTCCTCAATTCCCAACCCCACCACCCCTTTTTGATTAATCCCCTCCTCCGAGTGAACCTTTATCGGCGGCAAATTCGCCATCGACGGCGACGACGACGTCGACCCAAAAGACGACGACGTTTCCAGCATCGGAGAATCCGGCACCGAGTGCACATCTTGCCCAACATTACTATTATTAGTAACATTACTGGTTAAATTATTGTTATTATTATTATTAATTCCTTTTCCACTTCTCCCACCTTCACTTTTGCCACTCAACGATGCATCCAGCTGGGCGTCACCTACATCTTTGACAGCTGAATGATTTTCCACGCTTGCAGCGGCATCATCCAAACCCAGCAAACAATTAACCGACGAGGTTTCGGAGAATCCGCGTACTTTACACGATGCGGTGGTATTCCAATTTAGAGCATTGAAAAACCACTCGTTCGATTTCGAACTATTTTCCAGTAGGGATTCAATGGAGGACGACGTTTCTGAGTCTAAATTGCACGGAAATATGAACAGACGAAGACGGGAGGTTTTGGAAGCCGGATTGGCGGAAGAATTGAGGCGGTCGTATTCATCCACCATGTTCTCGAGGTCTTCATCGGTTGTGACGGAGATGAGGGAGTCGAGGTCTTCATTTGGGAGTTGGTACTTGAGCGAAAATGATTTCCCGGAGAGGAGGGTTTTAGATAGGCGGAGGCAGAGGTCGGAGAGGGTGGTTTGCCTGTCGACGAGGATGATTCGGGTATCGCCGCCGACATAGCAGAGTGACTTGTCGTGTGGGCGGGGAACTATGTGTCCGCCGTAGCTACACATGAACCGGAGCTTTGCGGCGGCGGTTGCGGTGGATGTGGGATGAGCGGCAGTGGTGTTGGTGTTCGTAGTGGCTGTGGGGCCATATGGGGGTTCATCCCAGGAGTCTGTGTTTCGGGAGCGAGGAGAGGACTCAACTGAATCGGCATAGCTAGTGACGGTGGTAGTTTGTGGAGGAGCTGTTGGTGCTCCGGTGGCGATGGGTGGAGCAGAAAGTGGTGGGGGCTCCATTTGGAGGGGAAAAGAGGGTTGGAGAGAGAGAGAGAGAGAGAGTGAAAATGGGAGAGAGAAGGGGGCGTGCAATTGAAGAGTAGGATGTTCTTTATAAGTTATTCTCTATATTTCCACGGTATACAATTCCAGCTGTTCATTTCCAAATAGTTGTATTGGGATTCTTAAAAAATTAACCTTTATTCTTACCCTTTTCACTATTTTAAGATTATTTTAGTAACTGTACACTCCAGTGAAAAAAGACAATTGGTTTGGATTACTAATAAATGTTTTCTGTTTTTGGTTTGGATTTTTATGCAGTGATTTTTCTCCTCGATTTGCATGGGTGAAAAGAAGGTCAAGAGGGAGGGGGTAAAATGAGGAGAGCATCTTCTTAAACAGTTTTTTATTTTTAATGATTGAGATTTTGACATTTTTCTGATATGCACAGATTAAGGTCATAGATGATCATCATTTCTATTTATTACTGAGATTCCATAAATTCATTTCCATTTTGCCTTATTAGATAAGTTTCTACGTGGATATATATTAAACTCCTAAAAAAGAATTGGTGAGAATTATCCTCTTCTTTTTATTTTTTTTTTTTTAAAAGATCCAATGTATCTCACCTCATTATGAACGGTCGCAATTTGAAAGTGGGTTTTTCTTTATTGGAGGGAGTGTTTGGAGTTTTTTGCCCTTTTTTTTTTTTGCTAAATTTTAAATTGCTCTCCTCATTATTATTATTATTATTTGAATTTGATGAGGATGGTATTGGCAAGGATTTGAAAGCTGTAACTGTGGGAGGCATGTGGGTTGACAGCTAGATGGGCGATTGGGTGCCTGAGGTATCAAAGCGTGCGCGTCTGTGTAAATTGTGGTCACTTTGGGTCACTGCCAAGTCATGAGCTCTGGTCATCATCTACATTATTGTCTTTTTTTTTTTTACGACAACGCGACATTTCTATAATCTAAGGGTGTGTTTGAATTGTAATTTTTTTATTATGTATATATTTTTTAATTATTTTTTTATCTTACATATATCTAATCGTTATAATAATTTTTTATAAAAAATTCAGAAAAATACAATTCAAACAAAGCCTAATTTATCCTAATTTAGAGGAAGGGAAGTTTAAAGAGAATGTATATAAGGAATTAGTAGATAAAATATTCTGACTAGATTAAAGGGATATTCTAGCACCTCTTTTAAATTTTTTTCATTACAGATGAAGTTCGAATCCGCAAACCATAATTCAAAGAGGGATTTAGTTGTTTTTTGGTGGCTAGTGTATCATTGATAGGCTAGTCTATCTTTAATTCAAAGAGGGATTTAGTTGTTTTTTGGTGGCTAGTGCCGGGCCGGTTCTTCAATTGGATCGTTTCTGCATATGAATCGTTGACTTTTCAACGGACCGACGATTCAACCGGATTAAACCGGAAACCCGGCCGGTTTTGTGGGCAGACCGAGTTTGAGGGAAAAATGTTTGTCCAAGCCTTTGCTTGGATTCGGACTTCAGACCTTCAGTATTGTTTGTGCGTAACTCACCACCAGGCCACTTTGCCACTTCTTCATTAAAGGCGATTCTTATGCTATATGAATGTTTTGTTAATTTCATCTTTATTTTTTTAAACTCTCCAAAACAAATGTATTTGGAATCTTTTAATAAAACTTATGACCCTTATATTCTATAAATTATAAAATAGATTTCAAAAATAACATATTACATAATTTATTTTAAAGACAAATATTGTTTTTTAAATATTTTTTTGCATTTAAAATTTGTAAATAACCTAGATAATTACAATAAACATCTACACTTGAAGTTTGGTGGATTATTAATTATTTATGTTTTGCTGATTCTTATATGAATTAAATATTCTATAGCAAATTAAATTAAATGAATATTTGTTATGACATTATTTATTACAATTTATCTCATATATCTTATATCAAAATTTATAAAATATAATATTTAAATATATGTAGTGACCCACTGGTTCAACCACTCACCCACCGGTTGAACCAGTGACCCGTTGACCCACCTCCTTCGCCGGTCTCCTCTCCGGGCCGAGTTTAATAACTATGATTGATAGGCTAGTCTATCTTTCAAAGAGGGCAGTAGTAGCTGTAGTGTATCATCGTCCAAAAGTTGAAAATGCAGTAAAGCTACAATTCAATGGAGTTTTGGCTTTGTCAGTTTGGTATGGTTGGTTGGTTACACTTGTTGGTGTATATTTCCTTTTATTTCTTTCTTATTTTTAAAGAGATCTGTCAAGCAAAGTTCCATTTGATTCAACTTTCCATTTGGTGTCCTTTTGTAGCAGTTCAAATTTTCTTTTTTATTGTCACTCCAGCAAAAACTAGTTTTCAGTATTCCTATTCCTCAGTCGGGTGAATGTTAATCGATTCATATTCTTGGACAAGAATGAATGAAATTAATGCAACATGATTGAATTGATGTAATTTTCCTAGTAGATACTTATTAAGAAGAGAGATTTTTGTTTTTCCCAGTCTGAAATATTTCAGCCGAGACTTATTTCTATCCACTAAATGAGGGAAGGAAAGATTTTTCTAAATCTTTTCAATTGAGTTCCAACTAGAAGAAAGATGGAGTATGATTCGTACATGGGTTTTTCTAAGGAATACTAATAAGACATTTTAAAAAACCAACACTTAAATTCCCTTTTATCCAATGTCCAATATCATTCTCATACATATAAATGAATAAGGTGATAGACTAGACAAAAGAATTCAGATAAAGTAACCCAAAACTTTTAATTTTTATTTCTTTTGTATAAGATTAAATTGTTTGTTCTCATAATTAAAAATATTTATGCGACAAGGATTTGCTAACAGGTACATTAAATATTCGCATTTTTATTTATTGTCCTTTTTTTTGTCTATTCAATGTATTTCTTTAATTTTTCTTTTACACTTAACTAGATAAGGAGGTTTTGGACTTCGCTTTTATCCTCTAACAATCCCCTCCCCATGGATCATAAAACATAGAAGAGGATGAAATGGAATATAAATAAGGTTTCATTGGAAAATCATTTCTGCTTTGCTAATGCTTAATTAGAGTTTATTTTAACATAAAATTTATGTAAAACGTGTTTGAAAAACTTCAAAGTCTTCGACTTATTTAACGTTTTTATTTTAGGGCTTTCACTTTTTCAATGAAGAGGCCAATAAGATTTACTAAGCATGCGTGAATTTAGTAACAAATTTAAATTTGCTTTTTGTGAAATAATTATGACAAAAAGAATTGTCATACGTTTCCTGTCTCGTTTAAATAATGTGGTTCAAATTGTTAAATACTTTCTTAGTAAGAAATCTGTATTTGGATAGCAAATTATTTACACAAATTTATGTGTTCGCATCATAAATACATTTTTCAATCACTTTTTTATCTCATATATATCACATCTTATCCAAACACACTATCGAGAAGAACGCTGCACGATGATCATACAATGCTCATATCTACATAAATTAAATGTAATGGCCTATGAAATATGTGTGAGTTTGCATAAAAGAAATTATTTGGTTCAGTGCTCAATTATGAAAGAACTAAAAATAAAAATTTCATCCCTAGTTTATAGACTAAGAATGTACCTTGATGTGTACGTTATACTAAGAAGGCTTCTTAAAAACTAACATGATTTTTAACTTTGCTATGGAGATCTTCTCCAAATACATAAGGGCCCATTTGGATTGCATCTCAGATATGTAGAGACATTCATAAACAAGAAACCATACGAGATTTGTTTCAAACATGTTTAAAAAAAAAAAAAAATCAGTTTTGGCTTGGAATTTTAACACTTTAAGATATTAAGAAATAACAGAAATCTTTAGAACTCCACGATAGTATTTTCAGGAATTGTGGAAGTCATCTTAGGCGTATAATTTAATGCCAGTGCTGAAGAAAATTCTGTCCAACATAAAAGAACTTAGGAGTTAGGACTTATTATTGTTTTTATTTTCAACAAGAAGGAATCCTTAAGACATCAGGCGTTCCTAATACTTGTTCACATTAGATTCCGTTCGTTAGCATAACTTGAAGAACCTTTGAAAGTCAATTCTTCTTCTTCTTCTTCTTCTTTTTTCATTTAAGGGTTTTGTTCAAAGAGTCTAACAAGGCTAAAAACTCAAGGATTCTTTCAAAAATTTCTAAAATGTTGATTTCAAGACTTTCAAGCAGGCCATAGCTGAACTGAAGAAAAACCCTCTGAGTCCTGCATATCTTCGTTTTATTTATTTATTTTGGACAAACTGATTCCATTTTCTAGTGGGATAATTTATTTGCATCCAGCAGATGATCAAAAGTTGTTGTCCTGTAGTTTTTACCGAGTACAGCAACTCTCGAGCCTCAGCTATTTTTCCACGGATAATGGTCCCAGTACCTCGTTAGACAACTCATTTCATCATGCAACAAGATGACATTCCTGTAAATTACAGTCACCGTTAATTACAAAGTATTTGATTGTGACGGAAATGGACAGAGTTTACCTAGACGAAAGCCCCTTTAACAACTAATAATTTACCCAAGATGAAATGACACCTTCCCAGATAATGGTGGTGTTAACAGGCTGGTAGCTAATATGCTTTTGGTAAAAAGGCAAATTATCTTGAAAAAGTAGAGTTTCAAGTTAAAGCGGTTAGCGATTCTTGAATTCATGGAACACAATTAATAAACTTGCTTTCCTAGAGCTGTCATAGGACGCCATAGAATGGTTAACCAAGGTGTGTTGTAAGTTTTGACGATGAAGTGCTATCTAGTCGGTAAAATGCTTAAACTTTACGATTAATTGAGAGGTTATGAGTTTGAATCATCAAAAAAATGAGTTGGAATCACGATTGATCTTTTGTTTTTAAGATTTTTTTGTATGTCTTGATCAAAAAAGACAGTATCCATTGCTTTAATTTCTATTGGACTTCAAAATTTTTATAATTTAATGGATTAATCGTTATTGTCCACATTATCGCTGTTGATGCATGACAATTCATTTGAATTCAAATTTTATTTATATGTTGTCCATTCAATCGTAATAGTATACGCACTATCAGTGTATATAAATTTTATTCTAATTTAATTAGAACAACTATCATGCAGTAGTAGTAGTGTGTACATTCATTGCATTTGCACCTACATCTTAGCCAATTATGGTTGACTTTCATCACAGGGGCCATTATACATTATAGTAATTGGAAGAGTATAAAAGAAAAAAAAATACTATACTAATATTGAACATTTATTCATCTTCATCCTCAAATACTTTGATCTATTGTTTTCAACAGGCTGGCATGGAGACCAACGTTAGCGGCCGCGGCGTCCCATATTCTTGAAAATAAGTACCACGATCAATAACTCTAGCCTTCATGTTTATGGCCCCAGAAAGTCAGATTTTTTGAGTACATGTTCATTATTTCTTTATTGCAGTTTTGAACTAGTACAAGTATTTCTATGAAAACTGGGCCATTGGCTCGGTGGCCACCACATAGTTGATGAGGACTAAAAATGCCAAATATAAGTGGCTTGTTTCCAAAAAAATACAGGTGGATGTGCTGTGCACCCGTCTGATCCGGTAGTGATAATGGTTCAGTCCCCTTCGGATTATTCTTGGACCTCCTTAAATCCACTTCTTTCCCCTTAGTGTAGGATAGATTAGATTTATCGTTTTCGAAAAAAAAGTATTTCTATGAAAAGTAATATTTCTTAGGCCCACCACCCTCTTGCATAAATATCCGTCTTCTGGTTCCTCATTCTTGTCTGTATTCCTCTTTTTTTTTTTTTTTTGAAGAATTAAGGATAGATTACAAATTCTTTTGCTTGCTCCAAATTACATAAGAAAAGATCACAAATCAAACGTCCTATATTTTTTTTCCCCTTTTTTTGGAGTACCTTGTTTCAAAATTCTCGCTGAAATAGCAGAGTGCTAACCAGCCAGGCAGCTAGCAAAATATTTACTATATTAGGACTGTTGGTCCAATTCATTTTTCCATTTTTTGATAAAGTGTTGTCCAATTGTTGTCCTTCTTCCATTTCCAAACGTGTGCATTCAAATCTCAAAAAGAGTAAATAACAAACCCAGGAAACAAACATTGGTGGGCCTTGAATTTTATGTCTTATCAATTTTGTTTTTTGGGCAAATTCTTTCTCATCCTAGGATAAGATAGGCCACTAATTTTGCATTTGACTCGAGGATGAGACGATAGAGAACTGTGCTGGTGCTGACGAAAAAGTAGTTTGTCCAAATTCGCTTAGTCCATCCACTTAAACAAAGTAATCAAGCTAATAAGCTACTTGCTTATTATCATCGTAGAGCTATAAATCTGAACTTATTTCACATAATTGTTTAGGTCCCTTTTGGTTAATTACAGCTGATTACACATAATGGATCATGGGATGAGAGGAAGAGCGTGTGAGGTCATGCAAAAAACTGTGGTAATGGAGATTAAGACGAACATGTTTTAATACTTATGGAGGAGGGATTTGTAAAATTGGCAAGGAGCAGTCGTGTCAAATTATTAGGTGTTTTATATTCAAGCATGGGGGAAACAAAAAGAATTAGAATATAGCCAGAAAAGGACATATATTTTGGAAATTGCTAGTCAAATTCTATGTGCGAAGGTGAAATCATCCATCTAGCTAACTTAAAATCAATAACGTAATGTCATGTTTATTTAAGTAATCTTGGGAGTTTTGAGTGAATGTGACCCTTATATAATTTGAGGCCTCATTTGGATTGAAAGAAAGGAAGGGAGAGGAAAGGAAAGAATACCAGTGTAAAAGACATGAAAGGAAAATAGAGAAAATTAGTTTTTATCAATCTTATTTGGATTAAATATGAAAGGAAAAGAAACCATAACTCAATAAAACAATTATATCATTTTCCTCCCCATCCTTTTCTTACCCTTCTCAAAACTCAATCCAAATAATAAAAATTAAATCTCTCAAATTCCTCTCCTTTCCTTTCCATCTCATTCCCTCAATCCAAATGGTACCTGAATAAAAAGTTTAGAAAATTGTAAGTTTGAAAACAAATTCCATTATTTAATCCGGTTCTTCATTAAGAAACAATTTAATCGATCAAGTTTTTCAGATTTTTTTGATAGAAAAGATCATTTCATTCAAACAAATCTGCATTAATTGTAGAAAATACATCAAATAAATATGACACAAATACGTATAAATCTGAAATCAATAAATATAACAAATCTAAAAAAATAATACAAATCCGATATATTTTTCATCCGAATGTATCACTATAGTCCAATATATAGGTGCATGTCTGCTGACAATCAGATCTATTTAAAACTAATTCAAGTTCAAAGAGAAATTTAAATATGACAATAATAGAGAAATTGCAGATCTAAGAAACTAGATTTTAGATTTACAAAATCTCAAATTTACAAAGATAGAAACCTAAACGATTCTCACAAGAAAAAACCCATAAGAGAATAAAACTCTTACTAGAACAATCTAAGAGAGAAGAAACTCTCATTAGGTGATCTTAGGAGAGAAGAATCTCTCATTAGGAAACCCTATGAGATAATTTATTTGAATAAAAGAAACTAAAAACTATAAAAAGTACTTTCTTCCACGGGGAAAGACCAGATTTGGTCTCTCTCCAATGAGAGAGATGAAAAAGATCTTGATGGAAGAGTTATAGAGAGAAGGGAAAGAAAATAGTTTTTTTACAAATGAATCTTCTATAGATATAAAAATGAACCCTGATCAAGTTTTTTAGACTTAGATAATGAAAATTTGAACTCCATGTTTAAGGGGCGTAGTTAAATTGGCTAAATTAGAAGTAAAACAAACTTAATAGATGACATGCTGATTTGTCAATTTGCTGACTGCTTTAATACATGATGGAAGACGAGTAACTTTTTTTTTTCATATATCGAAATTGATAAAATACACACAACATTCATAAATCATCCTTAAGGAAAAAAAATTGAAAATTTATGCTATTTGTTCACGAATGTGGAAACCTTGCCTCATATCGCATCTGCAAAGCTCTAGTTTCTTGTAGGTGGCCTACATTGATTACGTGTTGGACAATATATTCAAGTTGATACGCTGATAAATCTACTCATTTTATTCAAGTTTATCTCTAATCGAACAATCAATAGAATCACAATCCTTTTTTGATTTGCATGGGAATGAACTACATTGGCTAAATTACCTTTTATCCCTTATAGTTTAGTACTTCACCATATAATTCCTTTATAATTTAGAAACTTATATATAACCCTCTTATGATTTTGGTAAAAGTGTCACCACTAATTAAAAGTTTTCAAGAAGCCCATTTTAGTCAAACAAATGACTCCATCTCTTTTTAAAAAAAAAAATAAATATAAGCTCATTCCAGAGCTTACTCTTGCATCACTAAAAACATAAATTAAATTTCCACCATGCTTCCTTATTTGTATCTCATTCCTTTAATTGATAAATCTCCTAGTCACCATATCTCAAACAAAAATCTGGCAATTTTCATTTATACTCTCTTCGTCTTATTTTGATAATATGATTTTTATTTTCACATAATTTAAGAAAAGTTGGTTAATTTACTATCTTTCTAAAATATCCTTACGTGAATGGAGTGTGACTAATTAGCTTACATTAATTGCAGCAATAATATTGATGGAAAGTTGCATCATTCAATAACAACCTTCATCAAATAAATTTGGTTATACTAAGTAACAACTTACATTAAATAAGGGCATTTCAAAGAAGGTAAAAGTTAACCATACTAGTATTTAATTGGAAAGTGAATTACAATTTGGGATGATGAAAGTATTGTTCCAAAAATATTTGTTATCTTACTAAAGTCAAAGTTGCTTTTGATCACTTTTTTTTTTACAACGTTATGCTCCTCTTTATATATATTTCATATTAAATTTAAATTTAAAATTTAAATTTTTGAAAGTAATATTAAAATAAATTCATCAATATCACCGTCAAACCAATATTTTTAAAATGTTGAATCTCGAAATGTGACAAACAATTTGTAGCGAAAGAGATATTATCCAGCAATAATAATCAATAAAATTGAACCTCAGAAGTCAGAAGATAATTGGCACACCAAAAAATGCAATGGAAATTGCGACTTGCGAGCGGCGAGCCGGCGGGAAAGATGGTGAAGGCCGTGCAACCGGTGGAACCCACTCAATTCCTCGTTTAGAAAAATGGAAACAGCTAATGGCCCTCCTCGGAGACACAAACCACTTTAGAAGCCAGAAAAGAAAAGAAACAGCTAATTGTCCTTCCTTCTTAGGAATTTGAGCATTCTGTTTTCAGGTTTCAACTTTGAAGAACCCCAACTGTCGTCAAAATTATGTCAAGTGAATCATTGCCTGCTGCACCATCTATCTCTATCTTGGGTTCTACTCCAATCTTCCATGTCACAGCTGCGGACACCCTTGCCAGCTTTTCTGTTTTTCTTCAGCTTTTCTTGCCAATTTGGCAAGTTCTTCACCTTAATCCGACATGTCACTCCTTTTTTTAAACTTGAGAAGGTACCGTAGAATTTTTTTTTTCATTGCACTGCTTCAAAGGTGTTCTTCTAATTCCCATGTAGTTAATTGCCTTTTTGATTTGCATGCCCACTAAATTTGAACAACAAAAGGAAGGCTTTTGAGAGTACAAAACCTTTTCTTGTCTGAATGACCCAGATTAATTAGCTATAAGGAACATTAGTTGATTAATCTTAAAATCCGTCTATTTTCCGAAGTTTTTGTAAAAAAAATAAAATAAAATTATACTGTTGCCATTTGATATATGTAAAATAAAGGAACGATTAAAAAATATGTTCACGAAAAGCGCAAAATTTTTCTTAAAAAAAAAAAAATTCATACATTAATGTTCTTAGTTCGATTATCTAATCCTCTTTTTTCTTCTCTCACATTCTAATGTTTAAAGGCTCAACGTCTAATGTTGCTCCGCAGTTTGTATTTGACTATTAACGCATTTTTTTTGGGCAAAGACTAAAGCAAGTTGACCAATCGACCTTTGTTGCAAGTCAGAATTTTGTTTTCAACTAGCTTTACGTGAAAACTGAATTCGGCATCTTTATTAAAACATTCTATTCGTTTCCAGATTTGAGGACCACCATAATCTTTAGACTAACTCTCATTTCATCTCGCTGTGGCAAATTAATGGATAGTCAATATTCAAGATATCTCTTTCTTTTTGGTGAGTTCTTGTTGAGTTATTATACGGAGAATCCAATGTCAATTGTCCAATAGAAGAGACTCTACCAAATCGACATAAATCCCTGACCACATGGCACATTGGCACTGAAGCAAATTATATATACATATCCTGAGAAAGATGATGGGCTGATATTGATAAGCTGCTACTATTTTGAGATGTTGAACCCAACAAGATTCTTTCTTTCCGACAGGAAGAGCTTTATGAATAGGTAGGCGCCAATGCAAAGTTGAGGGAAAAGTAATTTGGCTGACGAAATCAGATTCCTTCAAGTTGAAAAAGAATGCCAATTTTCTGTCAAGCCGTTTATCAGCACTAGCATCTTATATCGTTGTATCATACGTGCACTTGGTTGGATGTGAATGATGGAGCTCAGGATATTGCAGGGACCTTTCAGAGGTGGAAGATAACCAGATAAACCAAATATTCCCAGCATATGTTTCTGATTTTTTTGTTTTTTTTGGGGTTCAGTTTCTCGGCAATAGAACAGCATGTTCATCTACAAATTATGTGGCGGATATAAATAGGACTTCGGACTTAGAGAAAGAGGCCGAATATCTTTATAGATAAGTGTTGGGAATTATCTTTGACTCTAGAGAAGTGGCTGATGGACAACTTATAGTTTTCTTGTCAACTCTGTTAGAAAATTTTTTATTTTTCCCAGGTAAGCGTTTCTTGTTGGGCGCAGAAAGATGAGATGACTTTTTACTTTAACATTTAATTTAAGTGGTGTTTTAAAACATAAATATACTTCAAATGATCAATTTACCTTCTCGACTCGAAGTTTATTTCAAAGACACATGAAATGTTGACAATAAAACTGTATTCAGACATTTTATACTATATGCTTTTGGCTCGAGAGAATACTTCAACACTTGTAAAGAAGAAGGGAATAAAAAGAAAGATTGAAAGTCGAATTAGCGATTATGCGATCATCTAGTTAAATTAGGTAAGCTAGGTTTAGATGAACACGTCTTACACACATTTTCAATCATTACTAACAAAGACTCTTAAACGATCGCGACTATGATTATTAGAGACACGCTTATGCACTCATATAATTTCTGAGCTTCATTGTCTAGATATCTTCTTAATGGAGTGCAATTGGAAATCAATTTGCAAAGAGGAACTCAAAGATTCAAAAGAATGCCACAAATGGATTGCTGACTCTATTGCGGGCCTTTGTGGACCAATAAAAAGGTATCAAAGTGGGCCAAGTTTAAGTTTGAAGGCCTGTCCCCAGATGAGCCTGTTCTGCTTAAACTTAAAAAATACCTCATTTTAGAAATCGCTGACTAGTTGGAAAACAAATTGTTAGTCAGAAATATGAACAAAGAAGTCGAATTTCAGCTCAGCCCCAAAAAATTTTTCCCTTTTTTTTTTTTTGTAAATTTCAGCCCCAAAAATTTGATAACTTTCAATATCTAATACAATAAAAATTCTACCACCAATCTTGGCTGTTCTTTAACTTTTAGGGGGAAAGAGAGAAGAAAAGAAGAAGAAGTCAAACGAACTTGAACTCAGAAAATGTACTTTTGACCCAAAAAAAGCCCCATGAAATGAAAGATAATTTGTTCCCCATCATGAAGGGGTGGAAAAGTTCTTCTTTCTTGAAGGAAGGAACCAAAAAAAAAAAAAATCAGTCTTTTTTTTCCCTTTGATGGTTATATGTTTTTTCTTATTAGTTTAGATATTGGTATACACTTGAAAGACGGTAAAGTGTAAAGCACATGCCACTTAAGGCTCAAAAGCTTCAAAAACTATGACTCCACTTGGATTAGCTATTTTGGGATTATTTTTTGAAATATTTTACTATAGCAATGTAGGCGAAAAACTTTTACTGTATATGAGATATATATATATTTTTTTAGTGTTTTTGAGGTTATTTTTATTTGTGTATTACTGTAGTATTGCTGCATTGTATATGCCAAACTTGTTTTAAGCAAGGAAGAAGGCAGCAGTTCTTATCAAACCAACCAAATTTGCAGAGGAGAGTAAAACTCCAAATGAATCAAAAGGAATGAAGGGAGAAGTAGCGTTGGTGTGTCACAAAATTTATGATTGTGGTAAGTAGTCACCTGCAATAATTCATTAGGAAAAATGGTCGGTATGGCACTGCTCAACCAATTAAAATCATCGGCAACTGTAAACATGCCTCACATAGGTTCGTTCATCCCTTCTTAGTAAGATTAACATAAAACAGCTTTCAACACTCTTGATCATGAACTGATTGATACCTAACAGAAGATAATAAATTTTGCTTGTACAGATGAATGAATTATAGCAGTTTATTATTAAAGATTTCAACCCGTAATAGCATAGAATCTTATTTGAGGGGGGAAAAAAGAAGTAGAACGTTGAATTGCAGTAAATTAATTTGTCATCGCACACCTAATTCTTGGATTAATGGACCACGTGGAGATTGTTTTGATTTTGTGTTGCAGAACATGGTGGGCTGTGCCCTGTAAGTCCCATCAGAAATCTTTTCTTATGGATGCTGATAACTTCAAAGAATACGAGAGCCAGAACTTGTAAGTTGGTGGCATTTCAATCAGTAGCAGAGGCAGAAAAGAAATAATCGTTAGTGGGGGCAAAAATTAATACTTATCAAAATTTTTTCATTATCTTTACTTAAAGCAGTACGTAACAATAATATTGACATATCTATTTAGTGGGTTCCTTATATGTTCACGTGAAACTCTTTGATTGACGTTGGAGTAATTATTAGGCTTGTCAAATAATTGTTTCGTACCGAAATAAAAATCTTCATTTAATGAGTGGTATCACATGAAATCACGTAAGAACATAACATTTCTTGTTTTATTAAAAAAGTCACCTCCATTTTATTAGAAAAAAATTAGACTTACTTTATTTTAACTAAGCATCACAACCACTCTATATTTTTATTTTTGTTGAAAAAATTAACAAAATTCATTTTATTGATGTAGGAAGCCATTGTTTTGAATTGTGTAACATTTCATTTTCATTGAGTTATAAAAGTAATTTTATTTACATTCACTTCTAAACAACATTATAGCAGCATAATTGAAAATTTCTCATAATTGCATGGATCATAATAGGGGCACAACTAAAAAATTCTGAAAATTACTTGGATAATAGTAGGATTATTTGGGGGTAGCAGGGGCATGTGCCACCACTAACGATTATTTCTATTTGTACACCTTTGTAATAGTCATGTTATAACCAACTATACTGTTCACGTGGGGTTGTACATGTCAGTTAGATCAGAATTACGTGTCCATGACCATATATTTTCAAAATTTGTATTATTGGTTGAATCTGAACCGTAGATTTTTTGGGACAATTGCTAGGCCATCATCCAACTTTAAGATGCTTTGATTAAGTTTTGTGGTGTCTCTGGAGAAGTCAAACACCGTGGAACACTGTTAAAAAATCAACTAATAATATGATGGATATAAATGCTGCTGATAGAAATATATTAATTGCCTGCAATACAAATTAAGGTTGGCTCCACTTGTATCTCGAGTATTTGAGTCATCAATAGAATTCTCTCCGGGGAAGGAAGATAGAAGTTAACAGAACAAGTTTAGCCAGCACAAAATGTGCCGACAAGAATTTTTCTTCACTTGAAATCGTAAAACAATGATTGAATGGTTTCCAATGCATGAAGACAGATTCCTAACTTTGAAGTACTTATGGAGTGTATGCCATTTGGGCCATTTCGACCTAATTTTTCCAAGGTTTTGTTTATTTTGCTAACGCAAATGACCAAATAAAAGATGAAAATCCTATTGCATTGAGGTTTTTGTACATAAAGGTACATGTTACTTCTGCATAGCTTCGCTCCAGAAGTCGAAATAAGTTGACAAAGTAATCAGCTCAACCCAGCTGATGCTTTAACCGATGCAGTGATCGTTCTAATTGATTGATGGATTTTGACTAAATTTTAGGACTGCCAAATGTTAAAGTGTCGGCAGATCCTTCTTCATTGTTATTTACTTTTTCTTTTTTTGGGGTACAAGTGTCTTGCTAACTTGGCACCTGATGGTCACCATCTTTAGCACTCATCTTTTTTTTTTCTTTTTTTTTTTTGGGAAAACAAGAAATAATTATTATCAATGACTAGACTGAAAATCAGCCTGCCTGGGGTAACTTACAAAGTAAGGTGGATCATCCATCCAACTCCGTCTCACTTGTTAAAAACTAGGCTTTTTTACAAGATCGTGAGCAATTGTATTTACTCTTTTGGGAGAGAGAGTTGAGTTGAATGATAAAGTGAATGAATTATAAATAAAAAATTTTAAATTCAAAATCCCTCATTTATAAAAAAGAAAATTTATTTGCCCTTTTATCCACTCGTGCAATCGCGACTGAAGTAGAATACTTCATCATAGCTTTGATATCACTCGTAGAGTTCCCCAAAGTACTAATAAGGTTTAGTTTGGATTGTATTTTTTTGAACTTTTTATAGAAAAAATATTGTAGCAATTTAATATATGTGAGGTAAAAAAATGATTGAAAAATGTGTCCACAAAAAACGTAATAATTTTTCAAAATACAAACACACCCCAAATGAAAGCGTCACCCTCAAGTAAATCTTCTTCAGTAGCAAATGAAAGCGTCACCCTCAAGTACAATACTTTGCTTCTGAAGTCTTCTTGAGAGCAAATGCACCTTTTTGTTTTCATTCTAAAAATGAATTAATTCTAATAACGTGTCGGTAAACATTTTCTCAAAAAAAAAAAGAAAAAGAAAAAGTGTTTAGCAGTTTTGACATGCGAGCGGGAAGAGGAAAAAGAGAAATGAGAGAATCAACTTTTGTTTTGTGAAACCCAATGGTTCATCTTCCCAAGGTTAAGAAATGAAAATCACAAATTACCTCCACTCATATGATCATTCTTAGCGAGAAAAATATAATATGAAAATCTTCAGATGTTTTCTTTTTCTTTTCTCTTTTTTCCCCTTCTCTTTCTTTCACTAATTTTTAAAGCTTTTGTTCAGATGTTGTTCTTTTTTCCACTTAAGTTTCTGGGTTATTTGTAGGGTGTTCGTTGAAGCACTGCACGAATAGTTGGTTAGTTCAGATTTTGGTAAACGAAAGAGTTTAGGAAAAACTTGTTAAAGACAAAAACAGGCTCAAGTCTTGACCAACTACCAGCTAGCTTGGAAACGAAGTAATTCTTTAAAATACACCAAGAGCCACCCTTTTCAATGAAGGTAAATTTGATTCTCACCTGGAAGTTCAGACTGAAATTTGCATTGGTTTGTGACTTGATAATTCTGCGCCAAACACGGTGCAAGAAATTCTCAAACTAGCTAGTCATCCACGCGACATTTTTCTGTGTGGAAATAAGACCAGGTCTTGGACTCTTCAAGCCTTCATGCTCCATTTATGTCAAGAGTGACCATTTGAAGATGCCCAGTAAACTCGGTGTGCAGGTTTACCATACGGGTTGTTTAATCGAGAGTTATGACTAATCTTGTTGCTTATTCTAGTGCCTTGATTCCTATTTCCTTTTCTTTCTGCCTTTGTTTGCTAGCTAATCCATCATATCAACTTTCTTAATCATTACTTGTTATTAGTCAAATAAGTCGCTCGCAATGTATTAGTTGTCAAGAACAAATCTTTTTCGATAAAATACTCTCTCTGACTTTTTTGCCAAGCATTAAGATCTCAAGTTATTAGCCAAAAACGAAAAATAAAAGCAGCTTCACATAGAAATAAATTGTTCAGATTAGGGGATAGATGAATAGAATGATACGAAATGAGAGACTGTATATTAGAGGTTTCAGATTTAAAATCTTCCACTTACACTAAAGAAAAGTTATTTAAGATCAAACTTTTTATAGTATTTACTTTTACTCAAATATCTGACCAATATTTAAATTTGAAACATTATTTTAGATTCTTGCATTCTATATCCATACTTTATATAGCTTCACACCTTCATTATGGGTGATATAAACCTTTTTTTTAGTAATCCGGAACATATTTCAATCCAAACCCTTTGGACCCGAGTTAACACACCAAGTCGGAGGACAACGCTGCGGCCTCACGTAACATTTACCTGGATGAATCACAGAATGCTCCAGGAACAATTTCGATCCTAGAATTTTTGTATTCCAAGAGATCGCTGTTACTACTGTACCAACACCGTAGGCACGGGGATATAAAAGCTTAGCGAAAGCATTAATGCATCAATATATAAATTTGAAATAGAGTGGTGTGAACGTAGCTAGTTCATCCTACACGAAATGTCCATTAAATGCTTACTTTAGCCGCGCAAGTATCGATCCAATTGCTCATAAGACCAAAATAAATGATTTCGGATATCTGCCTTCCCCAGTTGAGCTTCAACACACACACATCAATCCTTCCAAGAAAAAGCCTGCATCGGTTTCTCAGCAGACGCCCTTTCCGCGAAAGCATTGCCCCAAATTCTCATACAAAGTCCAAGCTCTTTTATTCCCTTTTTTTCTTCCCAAAAAAAGTAGTAATTCTGAACTTTTTTCCTTTTCTAGTCAAAGATCCTCGTCATCTATATGTCTTAATATTTTTCAAATCATGCCACGACGTCGTCTTCTCAATAAAAGAAATTAAAAAAAAAGAAACAGTTTCTCCTCATTCGAAATCAAAAATCGAACCGTGTGCAAATTTTGAGTTCAGCTTCAACAGACGCAACGGCTGAGATCAGTTTGACATTATCAGATAATCAAAAAGCTCTCGCTTTTATAGTATCCTTCCCTCTTACCCCACTAGCCCGCTAAATTCATTTCCTTTAAATTCTCTTTCATTCTTATCTCAACTAAGATTGTTGTGTTCCAACTGTTTCAAGTTTTCAACATAATTATCAGTTGGAAACAGAAATTTTTGTTGGTTCGCTGTTTGGGTCCCACCAGAACAGTTTCTTGATCGCCCCACCAAAAAAATATCTGCCAAAAGGAAATAGAGCACTAACTATTTTGCTTATTGCCTTGTAATCGCTTTAGATCCTTGAAAGCTTTTTGCTCTCTTGTTTTTGATTCATTAACATTCAGGGATAGAATTTTGTCTCTTTCCTCATGTGAGTACTTGTTTTACAGTCTCTGTTACCTTAAAAGCAAAGTTGCTAGCAGATTTGCAATCTGACTCTACGTTTGTGTGTGTCTGAATTCTTGCAGAGATTCTTAGAATCTGTAGGCTTCTGGGGTTCGTCATGGCTTGGAGAAATGTGATATCCTTTGGTTCAATTGGGAGTTTGTTACAGGTTTGTTTGTCCTTCTCTTTTTCTTTTTCCAAAAATTTTTTGGGTTCTTTTTCTTAATGAGATCACAATTATGCCAACAAGGCATTTTCTTCTGGAGATTTGCTTATATATATGCAGATAAGGCGTTGACTATATTCATAGACCTGTCTTTCTTCTTGGAATACGTGGATATTCCAAAAGTTGTCCTTTTTCCCTGGCGGAAGACATTTAAATAATTACTTAATAAAAAGAATTAAGTGTAAGTTTTAATCCTATTTATGGATCATCTACTAGGACAGTGTGACTTGTACATACTCAGAATTAGAGTGCTACTTTTGGAATGTGTTCACAGAGAGAGAAGAGAACGGTATGTTATCAAATTTTGGAAAGCTGTTTCGGTTATACTTTACATTTGGTGAATATCTCCTAGTCAGTGGAGGAAGTTTAGTTAAACAGCAAATTTGGTCAGCAGAGAAGGATGAAAATTGTTTCTCGTTAGAAGAATACTTGGAAATGGTCGGGGTAATTTGAAGCTAGGCATGTTACCGCTTAGTAGGACAGTTTCAAATGAAGGCTAGTTTATTTTTTCACTGTCGAATGATTTATGCTTCCATGAATAACCTTGTCTTTGGAACACAACTCGAGCAACATTCTCTAATGTTGTCCTGGCACAGCCTTGAATCTCATGCATGTTTTAGGGATTTATGTGAATTTTATGTTGTAGTTCGATGCTGCTCAAAGCCGTGACTTAAGAATAAGAATGCGGGAGTGAAAGCTTTAATTCAACTGCCTAGACATCATCCTTGGAGTGATTATGATCTAATGCGGTGTTCATTAGCATTCTGATCTTTAACTGTATGAGCTGTATTGCAGCTTTAATAGTTTCTTTGAGGTTATCACTTGAAATATGATGAAAAAAAAGTTCTAAACTAAAAAGATATGTAGGCTCTATTTGCTAATTTTGCTTTCTGGCATCTTTATTTGTTAACTTGCTGTTCTTTATTAATGCACTTTTAATTGATCATACAATATCAAACAGGGCAGAGAAGGTGAGGCTCAGCTTGGATGCACACATACCATAAAGTCTCATGGAGCTACGGTTGCAAAGAGCCACAAGCATGATTGGCTTATATTGTTGCTGCTCATCATATTGGAGATTGTTCTAAATATCATACACCCGTTCTATCGCTTTGTCGGGCAGGATATGTTGACTGATCTTAAGTACCCCATGAAGGAAAACACAGTCCCTATATGGTCTGTTCCTGTGAGTATCTGATCAGCCTGCTTATTTAATTATGGGACGTGAATATGATAAGGAAATTATTCACCAAAATGTACCGATGTTTTAAGAAGTGTACTTTTTTCTGGTTCTGCAGAAGTCTTAGTAAAAATAAGTATTAAAATATCAGGAAAATTGTTCACCAAAATGTGCCGATCTTTTAAGAAGTGTATTTTTTTCTAGTTCTGCAGAAGTCTTAGTAAAAATGAGTATTAGCATATCAGGAGTTCTCGATGATGCTCTTAGTCTTGAAAATTCTGCTTTTTAAAAGATTCTTATGTCCTTAATCAGCTAGTACATTGCACTAAATTATCATTACTACGCTATATCTTATTTTAGAGATAGCCTATGTTGCTAATTCGTGCATTTAGATATGCCCTAGAACAAATTGTTTGGTTTTGATTGGTAGCAAGGCTTGTTTTATGTGACAAGTAGTTTCTCGTCTCTTTGCTAGTGGAACTAATGCAAATGTTTGTCTTTGTTAAATCAGTTGTATGCAGTGTTGCTGCCTATTGCCATTTTTCTTGTCATCTATCTTCGCAGGAGAGATGTTTATGATCTGCACCACAGTATCCTCGGTAATGACGTTTTCAAGTTTTCTTGTTTCTTTCACTTCCTAAAAAATTGATGGAACATTATTCACTTCTATGGTTCTACGCTCTCTTCCTTCCTGTGACTTTGTTAGTCTCCTTTGTTTTGCCAACTGTATCTATTTCTTCATCAAAGAAAAGCATTTTTATTGGCTAATTGCAGGGCTGTTATTTGCTGTTCTAATAACTGCTGTAATCACCGATGCAATAAAAGATGCAACAGGCCGACCTCGACCGGACTTCTTCTGGCGGTGTTTTCCAGACGGAGCAGAAGTAATCACATCTTTGTTTATGAGATTTACTCAAAAGGCTTCTTCAATAGATTACTTGTCATGATGATCTAACTTTTGCACGGGCAATGCACTGCTTGTTTCTGTTCTTATATTCCACCTCAAATATGTGTGTCTAGAATGGATAGTACATTGGAATGGCTAGTTTAAACTTTTTATCAATCTAAATTCTCAACTTCACTATTATGGTACCTTTTCTTTTCCAATATTCTTTAGTCTTGTTGAATATGTTTCTGTGCTATGATCAGAGTAAAAGATATTCCAAGAAGTTTAGTATTTTAATTTTGTAATTCAATATCCGATTTCAGTGGGATACTTGATTGATATTTCCACTTTTTCCCCCAGAAATATGATAAATGGGGCAACGTAATTTGCCATGGTGACGCAGGCGATATTAGGGAAGGACATAAGAGTTTCCCTAGTGGCCACACTTCATGTAAGGACTTGATTTACCTGATATAAATTTGGAAAAATCAGGAAGACTGACATTTGAAAATTCTTAGCAGTGCACCTTCTTAAGTAGAATGGTTTGCAGGGTCTTTTGCAGGTCTGGGCTTCCTGTCGTTGTACTTAGCAGGAAAAATTAAAGCATTTGATCGTAAAGGGCATGTTGCAAAACTGTGCATTGTCTTTCTTCCCCTTCTTGCTGCAGCTCTTGTTGCCGTTTCTCGTGTGGATGACTACTGGCACCATTGGCAAGATGTGTTTACTGGAGGTCTCATAGGTTTGTTCTCCAGTGCCTTGTGGTATTAAAAAGGCCAATAAGTTTCTGCTTCCCCCCCAAAAACAAAAGAAAAAAACTGGTGGGAATGACTCGGATTCTATGTGATTTACTTTTTCAGGCCTTGTAGTTGCATTCTTTTGCTATCTGCAGTTCTTTCCACCTCCATATCACCTACAAGGTAACGCGTTTGTTTGTGCTTTCAACTGCTTTTATGCATTAAATAGATTCTTTTACTTGCAATACACTGCTTCACATAAACACCAGGAATAACATAGTATCTTCCTATAACTCAGGGTGTTTCTGTTTGTTTGAGAAAATATGTGGACAATTATTCAACTGCAGACATTGTGTAAAATGGCTTTATAGCTACTTTAAGGTGATCAAGTCAACATTTTCTTGGCTACAGATGGTGAAATTCCACGAACACGAGTAGTTAGGAGAAAGAAAGAATTAACTTGCTCTAGTGTTGGCTACATTTGCAAGAGTTCACAATGGCCAAAGCTTTATGTAAACTAACATTTAAAGCAGCGGCTGACTTAAATATACGCTCTATTTCTAAAATTTTGCCGTACTAGGAAGTGCAAGCTGATTTTATATGGAACAGCTCTAGGATTTAGAAATTCTAAAGATTTTTGTTGACCTTTCTTGCACTAGGTGTTTATGCAGCTGCATCCTCCGCTAAGGAATGCACTATATTGTTTTGTTTATTTTGCAATCTAAAAGAGAAGCTTCTTGGATTGACATGTCTTTCTTTTAGGGAATTTCTGCTACAATGCTGCCAGATCATTTTCTCTATTTTCCTCGAATGTCACTTTGAGGTATCTAATTGTTTGCCCGGGTGTGTGCTGATTACAGGATGGGGAACTTATGCATATTTCCGAGCTGTGGATGAGTCGTCCCGTACAAATCCATCACACTTATCTCCTCCACCTCCTGTATTCAATACGCAAAGCATGGAGGTGCAAGTTGTGGATCGACAAAGCTTAAGTCAAAATCCATCTAAAGAACAAGATCCAAACTTACATACGATTGATCTGGAGCAGGGCAGAAATTAGACCTTCATATGCAATTCCCTTTCTCCAAGTTTTTGGGTTCTAGTTAGTTTGAATACAAGCAAGCTAGTTCACTTGCTACACTTTTACTCAAAAGTGCTGTCTTTGCAGCTCCATGTATGTTTCTGTAGCTTGAACTTCTTGTGAATGTTTAGGTTGTATATCTGCATGCACTTGTTGGAACTTGTTCATCCTGAATTCTTGACTGCTGTTGTAAAGCTAGAAATGCAGTATGGTTTTTAGCATTCTTGGCTAAATTATCTGTACACATGATCATATTCTTTGTTTGATTTGTGTTACCATCTCTGCACTGTAAGCAAAAACTCAATAATACTTGGTCTCAGGACAAACATTCATCGACTCCTGTTAGTTTTGTTGAACAATAATTTGTTCGAATTCTGGTTCCATGTGGGGACTGATGGGTATTACTTGTAATTAATGCTTAACTCCAAGTATCATGAAACCGTTCCTCTAGTTCCATGCCTTCCCACATGGCTAACAACTCACATATGCAAGAAAGGACATTCAAGTTATTATCTTATACTGCTATCAACTAATCCAAACAAAAAAGTAATTAAAAGATAGAGAATTTGGATTCATTAAATTAATTAATTGGGTAAAATACAGCTGTTGGGCTTGTCTGTCGCTTGGTACTTTCAGGTTCCAGCCGAAAGCTTGAAAGCATGGAAATTGTCTTCAAAGGTATAGTTCGTCAAGGTTTTGAAGGTGCGAAAATTTTTTAGTAGTCATAATCTATAACTATTTGCCTTTCCAAGGGAAATAAAAAGTTATCGATAATTGACAGTGCCCGATTAATTAATAAATACCAATTAAGTTTATAAGTCACGTGCGGTATAAACACGTTCTTTCATGAAAATAATTAACCATGTTAAAATTTGTTATCAAAACTTATCTAAAACAACAAACAAGAATTTTTGATAAAATTGAAGATCAACGTTAACACTTGTTGTGATTGAACATTGTGTTTTCACAAAAGTAATTAATTATGTTAAAAATTGTTATTAGGACTTATCTAAAACCATAAACGAGAATTTCACAAATATAAAAAGGCAAAGGGATGTTAGTGTAATGTCGAAAACGAACATGAGAAACAGATGTAATTATCCAAAAAGTAAGGGACATAGCAGCATAATAATTCATATGTTTTTTTGTTTTGCTTCCAGTATAAAACAATCAAAATTCCCTACGCTTTCTGTCACCATCAGCTGGGCATTCTTCTTTGCCTTTTGACTAGAGAAGAAGAATTGAAGAAGAAACCCCCTGCCCGCAGCAGTAGTAATAGATTATTTCTGTTTTTTTTTTTGGTTTTTAACTTTACTAAATTAATACTCTTTCCTTATCCAAGACAAACAAAAATCAGAAGAAAAAAAGAAGTTCAAAGCTCTCTCTCTCTCTCTCTCTCACGACTCAGTACTCAGTAGTGAAGCGTTTCAAAAATCACACACAGTCACGCACTGGCTTTCTGACTCGAGCACAAGCAAACGGTGACATTTTGTCGCATTTTTTGAGGTAACTTCGAGTTCTGATTATTTACTTACCTTCTTTTTTTTTTTTTGCGTTTTAATTAGTTTGAAATTATTATTAGAAATAGCATAAGGTTTGGCATTTTGCAGATATATACCGTGCAATGTATTTGGTAAAATTCATGCTTGTTACATTTCTCTTGAAATTCGGAATTAGGAAAATGCTGTTTATTTACTTTCTTTTTTCCTGTTAGTGATAAAAATCTATACAAATGTCGAAAGTAACTTGAAATTCTCACTTATTTATATCTATTTTTTTTTCTTATTTTTTGTGGTTTCATTGTGTAGAAACAGTTAGCAAATGATGAGAAACAATCGTGCATAAGTTGATTGAGCAAAATGTAATAATTTGTAGTAAGCAATGAAATATTTGTAGTTTTACTTTTGTTGAAATTTAAGTGGTAAAGAACTAGTATTTTTTTTTTTTTTTGGATTCGTATATTATATCTTCCAATTCTGTGACTTATGTTAGTGTTTGTAATATCATGCAATTTTACTAGCAGTGTCAAGGTTTGCTTGCAAAGGCGTGATTTTTTTAAGCATTATGTCTAACTACGAGGCTGTATTAAGGTTTAGAAGCTAGGAAGTAGCTTTTTCAGGTGAGATAGGGAATAGGCATCCTAGGATAGTATGTTGTTATCAAAACCCTTTTTCCATGTGTTTGTTGTCCGTTGTTTGCTTGATCAAAATGCACAAGTCCTTGAGATTCTTGGTTCTTGCTTAGGCAGAGACTGTTATCTTGATTTTGTGCGTAGAGTACTCTGACATGGGATGTATAGTCATTTGAAGCTCTTAATTAGATGATAATCTGCCATCTAGGTCTTAAATTCTAGCCAGTGGTGATTCTAACTCCTAGTGCATGTTGATTATTAAGGGTGTAGTAATTTGAAACTTATACATAATGTTTTACATTTTAGTTATCACTTGCAAACTTTTTGGAGAGTTACATTTTGTTCAATTGCAACTAATAAGTATTTTATATCTGTTCATTAGTGAAAGATGCCAGAAATTCAGTTGGGTGCTCAAACAATTCGAACCCATGGAGCTCAAGTAGCTAGGTTTCACATGCGTGATTGGCTTATTCTTTTGCTGCTGGTGGCAATAGAGATAGGGTTAAATGTGATAGAGCCATTCCACCGTTTTGTTGGTGCCGATATGATGACGGATCTCAAATACCCATTGAAAGATAATACTATCCCTCTCTGGGCTGTCCCGGTATGTTTCTTTGTTTAGAATATGATCCCTATAAAAGCTTATTTTATCCAGATAGATTTTATGGTTTTCATTCAACTTGACATTTATATGGTGCACTTCTAATACTCAATTATACCTTTTTCCCATGTTGAACAGATCATTGCAATCATAATGCCTCTTATTGTGATCATTGTATTTTATTTCATTAGAAAGAATGTCTATGATCTGCACCAAGGTGTTTTGGGTAATTTTCTTGTCCCTGGAGTATTCCCTTTCTGTTTCTCATTTGTAATTATTCCATCAACAGGTCTCTAACCAATTTAATGTTGATTAACTGTTTTTGCATATCCAGGTCTTTTGTTTTCTGTTCTGATCACAGCAGTTATAAGTGATGCCATAAAAGATGCTGTTGGGCGGCCTCGTCCTGATTTCTTTTGGCGATGTTTCCCTGATGGAAAAGGGGTAAGTGCTGATGAAATGTCTTTATTTACCTTGATGTCTTATTTTTTACAATTGGCTAAATATGCACATTTCCAGGTGTTTCATCCTATCACAGGCGATGTCCGATGCACTGGACTCAAGAGTGTCATTAAAGAAGGGCACAAAAGTTTCCCCAGTGGTCACACTTCTTGTACGTTCTGAAATTTCATGTAGTATGGATGTTTTCTTTATCATTAATTTCTGGTTTGCCATGTCCTTGGATTCTGATAATTTTAACATGTTGGTGTTTATGTATGCTTATGGTTTTTCCTCTTGTGGTGCTGTAATGATTTTAGAGTTCACTCTCTTTAACAATGTTTCATTGACTTAATTGTATCGAGTGACCTATGTTATCACATTGAATGTACAATTGGCTGTCCCCATGATTTACTTTTTCTTCGATTAACAAGTTCAAAACATAAAAACAAACTGCATTATCACATAATAATCATTGGCCCTTTGAGCAACCTTCAGATTGTAGATACTTCTTCATTTTGATCTATATTTTGTGGTTTGGCAACCTGTTGTATGTCATAATTCCGAAAAGTGCATGCTTGTTTTAGTAGCCTAAAGGTGATTTCTTGAAGCAATTTTTGGATGTTACTGCTGTTTTAAAAATAAAGTATAAGGCCTTTTTTGTGATTTTCATTTTTCAATTGTTTTGATTTTGTTAACTTCTAAAGGATTATTATGACTGCATTTAATGAGTCCTCAAGTCTTTACATTTTTTTTTTTTGCCTAAAAAAGTGTAAGAGGCATAATGCATAATTCTTCTTTACGTTCTTTATGGTGTAACATATCTGATGGTCATAATGAAGACTTTACTACCTGCACGAGTCACGTTATTTAACTGGGACAAATGCAATGCTCTCAAATAGTTATCGATCGTAAGATGAAAAATGATCGCTGATCATCAGTTTTCATGAAATGGCAAAGAAGTCCCTTAGACTTGCTTTTCATTGTTGATATTGGGAAAACCCAGCCAAATGATGTCTGATTTCTTTTCAGAAGATTTGATCCATAAATTAGCATGACAATGCTCATACAAAGACCAAGAATGTACTTTTTTTGATGTGCATTTCTTGTATTGGAAGATTTCAAAACTTTTAGAGCAGGGGACACTAATTATTTTTGCTCTTTGCTTACTGTCTTAATCTTCATTTACCGTCAGTGTTCTTTAGAGGTTCTATGTGTCTCTTAATATGACTCAATTGGATCTCTGAGGATGAGTTGGCTGGAATATGTTGTAGTTTCTGTATGTGCAATTCATGAAAGTCTATCTGGTGTTTTTGGTATATATACCTGTATAATGTCCCAGTAAGTAGTAAAGCAGTAAGTACCGGATTTCATTTATCTATATAATATGTAGTTCTGATGGACTAATTTTGTATTCCAGCTTAGAAAGCAGATACTTTAGGCACATAGATGTTGACACTTTTCTTTATTGAGGATGATTAGTGTGGAGGATGATTGGTGGCATGTGACGGATTGAAGTTTTTTAAATAACTACCTTTTGTGGTTTTGGTTTCACATTTTAGGGTCCTTTGCTGGTCTTGGTTTCCTGGCATTGTATTTGTCAGGGAAACTTAGAGCATTTGATCGACAGGGCCATATCGCGAAGCTCTGCATCGTTTTCCTGCCATTACTTCTTGCAGCATTAGTCGGAGTTTCTCGAGTTGATGATTATTGGCACCATTGGCAGGATGTATTTGCTGGAGGTCTTTTAGGTCAACATCAAAGCAATCTATATTCATGGTTCTTTACCGTGCTTTTCACTACTGTGTATGTTTATCTCTTTTTCTGTCTGTCATTTTCTGTGCAGGAATTACAGTTGCTTCGTTCTGTTACCTGCAATTTTTTCCACCACCATATGATATAGATGGTATCCTCTATGTTCCTTTCTTACTTTCATTAATAAAAAAGGGCACTTTGATATTTGTGCTTTCTCATGCTTTGTATGTGATGTGTTGTTATTGAAACATTTTCAATCTTATTGTAACTTACATGCATCTAAGAAAATAAAAGAAAATACTAGATTGAGAAGAACCTCTTCATCTTTTTGTCAGCCTATTTGTACTCAATCTATGCTATCACGAGATCATTTGTCTCTGATGCTAACAATTAGGGCTGCAAACGAGCCGAGCCGAGCCGAGTCGAGCTTTGGCCTTATCGAGTCGAGCCTTGGCCTTATCGAGTTGAGCCTTGACTTAATTTCATCGAACTCGAACTCGAGCTCGACGAGCTGGTAATTTTCGAGCTCGAGCTCGAAAAAAATAAAAAATAATTATTTTATTTTTTAAAAAATAAATAAAATAATATTTTTTCTTAATAAATAATAAAATATTAAGGATATTTATGTAATTTATACTAGAGCTCGCGTAAAAATAAAAAAAATAAATATATATATACTCGAGCTCGCGAGCTAACGAGCTTAACGTTTTGAGCTCGAGCTCGAGCTCGACCAGCTCGAGCTCGATATTGATCGAGCTCGAGTCGAGCTTGAATCGAGTCGCTCGCGAGCGGCTCGATTCGTTTGCACCCTTACTAACAATTATGTTGTATTCAGTTTGCGATTATTAGGAATATAGAGGAAGGAAACAAGACAGACAGTAAAGTTTGTATTTTCAAGATGGATATTGTCACCTAGTAGTTTTTCTACTTGAATTTGGACCTTTCAATTTTCTTTTCTAGATTTTCAAAATATATAACACCAGATTGGAAGTTAAGAATGGCCAAGTAAAAATGTGTTACAAAATTTTCATGGACTTGACAATTGACATGAACAATGCTTATCTCGGATTTTTGCTGCTCATGCATTTTCTGGGTCCTGGCTGGACAAATGTCCTTTGGCATATAATGAAAGGCCCTCTGTCAAAAATGCCAGATTGCTTTGAGGCCTATTAGATCGATATATTGAGTTTTAGTTAGTTACGACTCCCATTTTGATGTTTCACCTTGAAGGTCACTTTGGCCCACCTTTCCCTGTATGCTGTTATTGTGGATTTAGCAACGGTTATGCTTCTGCTTCGCTGGGATCCTGAGTGGTGACATGCTACCTTGGCTTTATCTATCAGATCCTTCCGATCTCTTACATGTTGTGACAAAATTCTTTTTTTTTTTTTTGGCCATTATTTTCTTCGACAGGCCACAGCCCGTTTAATCCATTCCCCAGGATTGTGGCTCTTGTCTCATCTGTGCTTGTTCATGACAATTCTTGAGCGGTCCAAACGCTTAATTGCCAATTCTATTTGGTTATTCACCTAATCCTGTGATATTGTATGCCACACTGTCATTGTCTTTCTTCTTGTCTGTGTTTTCTTTCTATTAGTTTTTCCCATTACCTTCATTTTGGTTGCACTTGGTTGCATAGATGATGCACAGACTGGTGCTTTAAGTTCATTTTTTTGTTTACATCACGTCTTGTTGGTAGACGTCCGTCTTCTTTTGCTACTCTAGCTGTTGGTGTTTCAAAAGTAATCATTCCTGATATACACATTCAGGCATATTGTGATTTGAAGGCAGGGAAGTTGTCCCGAAGTACTTTTTTGATGTGAGATTTGTTCATAAAAGACGTTTCATATTGGATTTACAGGTTGGGGACCTCACGCATATTTCCAGATGTTGTCCGAGTCACGAAACGGTGGTCAGTCTGAATCAAATGCCATGAACAGTCTTACCGTGCGACAAGCTGAAAGTGGGACGGTATACAGTCGACCCGACCAAGCAGTGGAAACATCGGAAGTCATTACCCAGGTTACAAGCTCAATCCTGGATGACTTGGAGCGGGGGAGAAGATACTGAATTTAGGTTAGATGGTAGATGTAAGATGCTAATGATCCTGAAAACAAAAGAAAAAAAGACTAAAAAAAGCCAAGAGTGTAGAAGTGTAGAGTCACAACAGATACAGTCATACAGATAGATATGTCTGGAAGCGATACAATGAATCAGGTTCCTTATTTTCTTCGTTAGAGCACTAGCAATGTTTGACTTTGTCTGCTGTGTGATTATTACCAATGCTCGGCTTTGGCTTAGAATTAGTTTGATGATAGATGCTTTTGATGAATATCAACATCAATTGATGATGTAGATGGTCGTAGAGTTCTTCGGGACAATGCCTTTGAATTTGGGTACTTCAATGGAGAAAGAAGCCTCTTTCATATACACAGCCCAAACTTCAATACTCATAAGAGTCATTCCCCCAGCACCAAAAAAAGAAATAAAAATAGGAAGTGAAAAAGAGAAAAAGGGGACATCTCGAAAACAGCCCGTTAACGATTTGTGAACCGTTCCAAGCTAGCAACGAGCAATTACATATACTAGTGTTAAAGACACACTCATGTGTGTGCAATTTAAAAATAAATTAATTTTTATGAAATTTTCTTCAATGAATTGATAATTATTTTGATAGTTATGTCAATTGGTAGTTATCTTGATAATTAAGGATTAATGAATAAAGTTAATATCAAATTAACATCAAGTTAACTCCGCAGGCGCTGTATTATTGTAATTAGATATATATATATATATATATAAGCTATCATAGTTAACTTTTTTCTTATAATTTTTATTTTCTCCACGCTTTATACAATGATTGGATAACTCATATTAGTTTAACTGCATTCGACTCATATTAGTTTTGCCCTTTTGGATTCTTTCTAAGTCTTTTCGTTCACTCCTCCGAGTGTAATTATGAAGCTTAATAGGTGTAAATCAACATTTTCAATAAGGCAAGTGATATTTCCATTTTAAGAATACTTCCCAACGATCCACTCTAACATGTTATTACGTGAAAGGAGGTCGAATGCGAGAGAATTATTTTGGAGTGTAAATATCATTTGCCTTCAATTTTTTCAAAATTTTTTTTAGGTGGCCTTTAGGGCACGTATTCAGAATATGATACACATGGTGATTTTATTTTATTTTTAAATTATTTTCTGGAAGGAAAAATTTACAAAATAAATGTTGAGCCTGGTAAAATCTTCCACAATCAAATCATATTCTGCCTAAGAAACTAAAGCGGCAATTGGGCAATCACTAACAATAATGTATTCTAACAATCACGGGGTCACTTTCTCTTTTTGTGATTGTTCTATTCAAATTAGTATACAACCAAGCACCAAAGCTTTCCAATGCTACAAACTAGAAAGGCACAAGTCAATATCAAGGCATGACTAGAAGCAGTAATTACCATAGGATTTCTTGCCACTGGGGCTCACTCAGATTGTCAGATCAGGCGCATAATCTGTAGAAAAGAAAAATCATGGGACAATTTGATGCAGTGCAATTTTAACTATAAAGCATGAGAAGATTGAGATTTAAGATGACTTATTCGACAAAAACAGTGCTTTGGCCAGAAGCACTTGTCGGGTAGCCTAATAGTTGGTCAGCAGCATTAAAGTAAGGGTGGCATATATGGTTGATGCACGAATTGCCCGAGGATATATTAGAAGAGTAGTATTTTGTCAGGTAGCCTAACAAAATAAATATAACAGCCAAGCACCACCAAGGGTGAGACTGGCATTTTTGTTGCATGAATTTCTTCAGTAAATCAGTCTACTTGACAAATTTAAGGTTTATGATGAAATCCCTGTTGGGAAAAGAGAGTTTCGAGTTTGATTTGTTCAATGAATGATGTTTACAGCCAATTATGATTTATGAACATCTTGGTAGGAGGTAGAATAAAAAAAAAGGCTCATAAATAATTCTTCCTAAAGAAGTCAAACATGAAACATTTGAGCAAAAGATATCTAAGAAGAGGAAAGGCAAAAAGATGAGTAAATTTTATATACACTGACAGTATATCTATTCATACGACTGGATGCATAATATATATGCAAACTTTGAATTATGTGTCATGCATCCAATGATAAAAGTATATACACTGTCATTGTATAGAAGATTAATCCAAAAAAGAAAGCGTTATTTAGGACTCCTTTGGATATACACTCATGAACAGTAAGATTTACTTGTCTTAAAAGTGTTCATTGCTTAAAGATTCTGAAATATGCCGAGGCATTTTTGCTTCGTTCTTTGTGTAGGCTATCAAGTCCCACAATATTCAGCATCAGGCTGCTCAGCTTGTTTCTCGTGTATCTCTCAAAATTTTTTTTTTTTTTTTTGGCTATATGCATCAGGTATAAAATATTTTTCATGTGCAATTAGTTTAGAAGGTCTCATAAGGATACCTTGTACAGAAGAATTTCCAAGTTCAGTTCTTTGTTTTTTTTTTTTTGTGCACATGTCTAGCCTACTCTTACTCCCACTCCTACGGGGGCGAGGGAGGGGGGAATCTATTCTATGGGAAGGCCCAAGGAACTTTTTACTCAATAAAAAATGTTAAGGAGATTTAAAGTCTTGACTACATCTTGAGTGACGAATTAGTCCACTTTGTACATTTTCAGTTCTATACTTTCGCTTTCAACATTAATAGTATAGTCTGGGGTATGTCAAAGTAGCAAAATTTTGACTAGTGCTGATTCAGCAACCGTGAATCATTCTCATTGATATCAATTCAAATTTTGCACAATAATTAATTTGTAGGCAATATAAGTAGGAATTAGTCAATAATTAGGTACGTCCAGAGCACGAATATACAAATATTTGACTTAGCATACCACACACTAACTTCCAGTCATTCTCCACGATCTCTTTCGGTGGTCAAACTTGGGTTTATCACAACTATATATAGCCCTGATCAAATTAATCTTCATGTAACACAAGAATTCCTTTTCTATCTAGCTCACAAAAACACGTTCTAGTGCACACATTCGAAAAAAAAAAAAGGAAAATGGATATCCTTCCTTTTGGATACTTGGACGGATTAAAGAGGTGCTGGAGGAGGAGGAGATACCAAAGATTGGATGATTCAATTAAGATGAAAAGGAAGCTGAAGATTGCAAGGCTAGGGAGCAAGAGAAACAGCCAAAAGGAAGTGAAGATCAAGAAAGTTGAGAAATTCAGGTTCAAGATTATTACACCCGTGAAGCTGGTAGCAAGGCTTCATGAAGCATATATGGATGCAATGATACGTTTGGCAGGCACCAAAAGAATTGACCATGTTAGCAATGAAGCCAAAAGAGCTGCAAAATGCAAACCAATTCCAATGGTGTCGGGACCAACCAATGAAATGGTTGACAGTCGAGCTGTGGTGGAAATCTACAAAAGAGTGGTTTCTACACGTGATCAGCAATCATCCCTCATCCCAGAACTTTACTGATCAAATTGTCTTTGATGGTGAATAATCAATTATTTTCTCCTCATCTTTTGTTCTTGACTGTCTACGCCATGACATTGGATCGATGGAATTCAGAGTCTTGCATGAACGAGTAACTCTTCTTTTCAATCTCCTGCTCTCCAAGTTTAATTCATTGTTTGTACTATTTCACTCCTCATGAATGCACCTAAAGGTGCAGCCTTTATTCTTCTCTACATCCTTGAGAAGGGATGAAGCCCCATCAACTATAATAAACTTTTCCTCATATCGGCCGGCAACTGAGTTCTTTATTGCCCTTTTACAGTCAAGTACTGATTCAGACTATATGTTCAAATTTAACTCAGGCCATCTTACTGGGGCAATTGTTGAGTACTTTTGTGAACTAGAGAGAATATGGCGGCCACTTAAGGAGTTTCACATTCCTATTGAGACTTGAGAGTCGACGGAAACATCAAAAAACGACATGTTCGAGAGTGTTCCAAGATGCTAAGGGAAAAAACAACTAAGGAATACTGTAGTAATTAGATAACACTTCAAAGTCTGCTTTTTATGAGTGTTATATAGTCAAATTCATGCAGCAGCAAGCACAAAATGGTAAAGAAACGAGGAGACCAAGTCTATATATATATCAACCAGAGAGCATTCTTGCTGGGATTTCCAATTTCCGTTTTCACACCAAACTCCTCCATAATACGTTGAAGCCATCAATCTCACAAATTCGGAAAGCACCACCCTAAATAGCTCTTTATGGATTCTAAACTCCTATATCTTCATTACTGCTTAACAGAAACATAAATGTTGATGAGGCCACTTAACAAAACCAAAGAACTTGAAATGATTAAGTTCAAAGGGGGGTTTATTTTTTTTAAGATTATAAGTAAATATGATGATATGACTTTAGGTGAAGGGTTAATTAGAAATTATAAAAAGGAGGCAACATCATTATATTATATAATAATAGATAATAGATAAATAAATATAAGGATTAATTACAGTTTGCCCCCCTAAATTCAACCCTTTATAACACTTTACCCCCCTAAACATACTTTATCCTCTTCATTGGCTAGTCGTCAATGATGAATTCTCCATCCAAAATTTTAACAAAATCACATTAATTCCCTTACATAATAATTCTATACTAATATTATACTTTTAATTGGAATATGAAACATCTTATTAGACAAAACACAAAGTTACATGATTTAAAAAATTAAAAATAAAAAGATGGTATAATACCAAAGAATTGAAAAATTGTATTGTGGAGAAAAAAAGAATTTAAAAATTCCTAAAACATCTGCACAAGTTTTCCATCACTTATCTTTCTTCCTTTAAATTGTAAACGGATTATTTTTGATAATTTTCATTTAATTTGCAACTGTCACAAGCTTTTCACGAGTCAATAAGATGCTATTTGGTAATTTTATACTGCATCACATCTTGCTTTTTATTTTATTTGAATAGTATATTTAAAAAAGCTAAAAATTTTCTAAATACATTTTTCAATAAATTTTATTTTTAATCATTTTTCTCTCATACAAAACACAATAAAAAATGCTACAATAAAAGAATAAAGCAAAATTATTTCATTCTAAATGCACTAATTAAGTTTATTCATTTAAAATAAGTATTGCTATTAGTGTTGAGATAAATACATTGAATTTCTTAGGCTTTTTTTTGTGAATTATCTAATTCATTTTACTACTAAAAAATTTGAAATGGATGGTGTAATTGTATTTAGATGCATTTAACAACTATTAAAGAAATAGGTATTTATTTTGTTACAATTATTATGTGTGTTTAAAAATTAGGCAGGAATATTTTGGTCATGAAAAATATAACTTCATTTCAACCCCATCAAAAAGTTGACCATAAGGGGTGAAATGTATATATTTGGAGGTTAGAAGGTAAAGTGTTACAAGGGCCTAAGTTCAGGGAGGCAAAGCTAAATATAAATGAAGGGAAAATAAAAAAAAAACATAAAAATCAAAACATATTCTTAATTAGAGGAGAAAATCACAACGCAAGCCGTAATCCTCCATGTTGGTCGTAAGTAGTTCAGTCGTCCTGTCCCCGGTCCGCCTCTGCCTCCGCCCGTTACCTTGTTCCATCCTCCCTATTTCTATCTCCCACGGCATCGTCATTTGCCTCCTGTCCTCTATGTCTACCAAAGGTTGGCCTATCAAACCCAATCCATGAGGATGACATTTGGGATTTTTACAAATCCTCCTGTAGCTTCTTTCTGCGAACCCTTGACAACCGTGGGGATTGTATGTGTTCTGCTGTCTTGTGGTTGTCCTCTTGGCAAATGCGGCAGGTCATCTTGTGAAACCAAAGAAGCTGAAGTGGGGGAAATGGCAGATAAGGTCAATATTTACCTGTGCCTTGTTCCTAACCCTACTACTGGTAAGTATCTCATTCAAAAGAACCATAGTCATGTTATTGTAGCTGCCTCGTGTTTGGTTGTTGTTGTTTCTATATCTGTGACCTTTATTTTATGCATCAATGCATATAAATATTGGACATGAGCTAATTTGGCTTGCACATAAGATAATTTAGCCAACAGTATAATTTTGTCCATATTTTTTAATAATCGGACAATTTAGGCTAACATCCGAGCAATTCTTGCCTAACCAAATTATACAAGTGTTAGATTACAATAAATTGCAAATTCAGAAATGAGCATTTTTCCCACCCAAAACATAAATTCTTCAACAACATGTTGCTCTACCCATTGCTCATGCGTATAAAATGTTGAGGAAATCTCTTTTCAATCCCTTATTTAAAGAATGAGAATTAGGAGATTCTTTCGTGAATTGCACCCTGAATAAAAATAAGGATACAAAAAGATCGGCTAACTACATCTTTCAAACAAGGGATAAAAAAGGAAAACCAAAAACTATATATGGCAGAAGTGTGAGTTACAAGTCTTTGGGGAGGTTAACAGAAATTGAGTTTTATGTTCTCTCAATTCTTAATCATGGATTGAGAACTTTAACAATATTTTATGAGTAAATATTATATACACTGACGATGTATACACTATCATAGTTGAATGCACGACATATATACAAGATTTAGGTTTTAAATTCAAATTTAAATTATGTGACATATATCTAATGGTGAAAGTGTATACACTGTCAATGTATAGAATATTAATCCATATTTTATAAGGTTGTAAAACAAGCAAGCAAAACAAGTCTACCTGCTATAATTTACACATGGAAACGTACCCTTGTTGTTAATAATCTCCAAAATCATGACCATCATTTCCCATCAATCTAGAATTTTCATTCACTTGATTTGAGGAATCTTAATCGTACTGACGATGTATACACTATCACAATTGGATGCACGACATATATACAAAATTTAGGTTTTAAATTCAAATTTAGATTATGTGTTATATATCTAATGGTGAAAGTGTATACACTGTCAATGTATAAAATATTAATCCATATTTTATAAGGTTGTAAAACAAGCAAGCAAAACAAGTCTACGTGCTATAATTTACACATGGAAACATTCCCTTGTTGTTAATAATCTCCAAAATCATGACCATCATTTCAAATCAATCTAGAATTTTCATTCACTTGATTTGAGGAATCTTAATCGTAACTTGACAATAAAAAATGTAAAATAAAATACAGTACTTGAACGAAGTTTTCGTGCTTTACAAAAAGGAGAAAAGTTTCTAAAATAGGACATGCTTTTGAAAAACCGTAAATTACTGCCTCGGCCTATTCCAGAATGTTGAAAACAATTAAGGCTACACCTTTGGTAACCAAATGCAAAGAAGTCCCAAACATGTTCAGAGTTTTAAAAAAAAAAATTTCTTGGGTTTCTTGGGTTTAACTAGTGATCAAAAGGAGACGAACTTGCCGCAGTTTGCAAATTCACCCTAAGGACTCAAATGGGTTTCTTGGGTTTAACTAGTGTCTAACTTATGCTTCCCTTGTAACTGATGTCCAATTTTATGTAACAACTTATACAGGTTTATTGCATCCCCATTTTTTGAGAATAACATTTCTTGCATTCCGGGTTTCATAACCATCTTAAACTCTTAATCCACCCAGCTAGCTAGACGTAATTTATTGAGCATTGGAGATAATGCAATGTATATATTTTCATGTATGGGTATGGGTAGAAAGCCCCTCACAAGGCAACTTGTTTGGTCACGGTTGCTTCCTTAAGGCCGTTGTCCAACCTCCTGCAAGGGTTCGAGTCCCGTGATTAACGTGTTCGGGGGATGGGGCCTCTCTTTCCGGGCCGGAGTGGGATTAGTCGGGCCCCGTAAGGATTGACCCGAACATCCACCCCGTCAGCAAAAAAAAAAAAGGTATGGGTAGAAGCAGGTATTAAAAATGAATTAGAACATTCAATCAGAAGGTCGAATCTTACTCTTTAAAGTTTCCCTCACCCTTTTTAAACTACATAAATCATGCACAAATATTGAACTAAATGACTAAAATAACTGAGATTACCAAATAAATATAAAATCATCAATTCATTCAATGGCCATGATGATCCAATATTTCTAATAATGGATGTTGATACAGTTCAATTTAATAGGGTTTTGAGTACCCATACCAACTGTCATAGGTTATCTAGTCCTCAAGAAGGACCGTAAAAATAAGCATAGCTTATCCTATTCTTCTCTATTTAAACATCACTGTAAAAAATTTTGTCAACATGCCTGGACCAAAAAAAAATTTTTTTCACCTTTTGCGGGTTTGTAAAAGTTGAAAATGTCAAATGTGTTTCTTTTTTATTTTTTCTGTACCGATTCAAATTTTGACTCATACTTATAGCAAAAGTTACAAGCACCATTCTCATTGATCTGAACTAAAATAAGCCCGACTAGTAATTTTGTTTATTTTTCCTATTTGCCTCTTTTTTTGTGTATAATTTCTGGCTAGCCCGTTTCCTGAATCAGCAGCCAGAAATATTTAGTTATGCTATAATAATATTGAACTCAGCATAGGTACATACTAGATTCAATTCCATGCCAATTTTGACATTTTCTTTGTCAAACTTTTTATTTTGGTTGACATTTATCAGATTATATAGTGCCCTATTCAAATTAATCTTCATGCAACACAACTTTCCGGGTCTCTCTCTCTTTCTCAACCAAAATACAAAATGGATATCCTTCCTTTGGGATGCTTTGATGGATTAAAAAGGTATTTGTGGAGAAAGAGATATCAAAGACTGGAAGATGCAAATTAAAATGAAGAGGAAGCTGAAAATTGCTCGTCTGGGGAGCCAAAGAAGTTAAAAAAAAAAAACGAATTTGAAATCAAGAACGTTCACAATTCGGTTTCCAACATCAGAACACCATGAAGCATATATTGGTCCAATGATACGTTTGGCAGGCACCAAGAGGTTTCCCCATGTTAAGAATGGAGAACAAAAGAGTAGCAAATTAAATACCAACCAATTCGTATTCAAATTTTGCCAATTCTTTGTCACAATTACTGCATCAAAGGTCGGTCATATCTAATAAACTGACTTGATATTTGATCGATTCATTTTATTCATTTTTTTTTTTTTGTATAGTTGGCCTTGTCGAAGTGTGCTTACTGCATGTGTGTTTACGTTGTGTTGTACACAATTTTATTAACCTTCTTTATCATCCAAACAAGAACCCAAAAAAAAAAGAGAGAGGACGCCCTAACAAGAATAAAGATTAGGGATGATCAGCCTCCCAAGAAATCCAGCAATTCACAAGATTTTTAACACAAAATATCAACTTCAAGGGAATCAAGCCATTCGCATAATATAACTCCAAGGATCGCTAATCAACTTTAAGAAAATAATCCATAACCCAAATATTCATAGTCAAAAGGCTTTGCCAACACGATATAATTCCATGACTTATGAGGAGACAAAGAACAAAAGTAAAACAACTATTAAACTTTAATATTAATCCATCCCTAATAAACCAAGTAACAGAGTGATAATTGAGAATAGATAATTCTCACGCAATACTAGACTGTTAAAGCAACTAATCTGACCAAAGTACTTATCAAGCCATGTTGTCGGAGTTTAGGTGTTTACATATCTACTTTGTGAACCATAATTGTTGTTGTAACCCGTAGGAAAACGGCCATAACTGGTGTTGGAACCCGCAGGAAAACGGTGTGTGATCGTGGATTTCATTCTAAGCTCTTTCTCAACACGAATTGTCTCCATAGGCTGCTGCACCCCAAAACATGTCAAACAACCATTGTCCCCGTTCCCTTCGCCTGTCTTCTTGCAAAACAAGTTGCCCATTGTTGAGTCAAATTAGCAAGAAAGCAAAGGTGTTGCAGAGAAGGCAAAGGTGAATCTCAATGCTTTGATGCCCTTATTTAAAGTGTAAGTTAGGGTAGTTTACGGGTAGCACCACAAGTTATGGAAATAATATTGCCATATAAAAGCTATCAATTGCACAAGGAACGAAAAAGAAAGAAATTAGGCACTGATGGATGATTAGTACACTTAAATTTGGTGATTACCAATTAAACATTTCAAATTTACATTTATTGTGCTTGTTACATTTAGATGCTTTCTTGATTTAACTTAATCTTTTCAAAAAGGTAACAATTAAGTCCCAATATGTGCCTATAGGTTACCTGTTTAACAAACCTAAGAAAAGAAAATAAAAACCTAAGTGGAAGAAGAGAGGAAGGGCTCTTGTATGCCCTCGAGAGAAAAGATTGTAAGTAAAGCTACTCAAATAATAAAGGAAAAACCTTAATGATTTTTTTTTTTAACCTTAACGAGTTTGGCATTGTTTTAGTTAGTTAGAGGATTCTGTTCAATAATGCATTGATTTAGACTCAAATGTATCTCTCCGGATACCAAAAAAATAACCTAATAAGATATTTTTTAGATGGTACCGCGAATAATTGAAACCCCATATAAAAAGAAGGGTTTTCTTCATAGTTTTTTTCTAACCAACATCTTCGCTAATATACCTAAATTTCATCTAACCTACCATATATATGTGCACATTAACAATTATTACTCTTCCTTGCAATTTTACACTTTTCCTAATTAAACCTTTCTTTCTAAAATTCGTACACATTAACAATTATTACTCTTCTTTACATTTATACACTCTTCCAAATTAACCTTTCCTTTCTGAAGATCTAACCAAAAATAATTTGATTCATACAAGAAAGACAAATATTTGATAGTTTTGATTGATTATTTTGAGGTCATATGGTCAAAATTTCTCGATGCCAACAAATTTGCCTAGGTAATGTAGTAATTTCACAATAATTTAACCGAATGCAAAATGCACATTTTTTGTGTGTAAATGTAAGATTTTCCATTACGAGATGGGTTGGTATGCATTTTCAGTAGGCTAACAACGTCAATATTTGCCGTTACCATGATATACCTGCATATGCTAGTCCATTGAAAATCAATGTGGGAGAACCGGAGCCCATATCGAGAATGCCCAATTTCAGCCTAATAGCTCCTCGTTCCGCGATTCGGCAGTATAGGAGATCCATATGATTTGTTTTTTCCCTTTCATTTTCCTTTCCTTTGCTGAATAATCCATATATATTAATGGGATTTGTCAATCATTTTTGAATCGTCAATTATTAATTCTTCAAATCATCTAGTAGCCTAGTTTAAGGCCTTTAGGCACATTAATTAACCCTTGCCCTTGGTCTCAAACACTAATATTGCTTATATTTTCTCATCTTCTTGAACTTTTCTTGTCCGAGCAAATTCGAAAATCCTTCTCAATTTACTGCATATCACATGCACCAAGTCACACATTTGCCTTAACTAGCCAGATGAATATTCTCAATCAGAAAAGTATTCAACAGAATCCCAATCAAAATCTAGTACTTGCTTGATATTTTCATGTGGGCTTCAAGAACTTCGTCCCATGTTGTCAATTTTTAGGCAGCTGTCACATCATGCAAATGTAATCACCCAAGCCTTTCTACGCATATAATTGCCTCATTTCCCCTCTTGCGTGCACGAATCATTGCATGCTTAATAAATAAGCAAAAATCTCAACTCTGAATTTATAGCTTTGCCACAACTCTTCACTCCTCACCCTTCTTCAACCTCCTTTAGTTTTCTTCTCAGACACCATAAAAGAGTAAAAGAAACCAACAAATCAGATTAGGTTGCTACGCTTTAGACTCTTAGATATCCGGAAGTATAACAGAAGTGGCATCTGCCATAGGATAGCTGAAGAGGGCTTGTGTTGACACTTGGGATTTATTTGCAGAATGGAATTTGCTGATGAATCAAGATTGCATAATGGCAATCAAGCAGCTGGTCTCTATTATCCGCTTGGTGAATTTGACGCTGAAAACGTTGGTATTGATCGTATTTCTGAGGATTCAACGCGGTTGAAGCAGCTGGGATACAAGCAAGAGCTCGGCCGTGGCCTTTCGTAAGCAGCATATATTTCTGCTTCAAAGTTCTTGAAATCCACCTTAATTTAATTCATCACTGCAACATTGCATGACAATCTAGCTAGTGGAATCTAAAGGTTTACTTGGTTAATTGTGATAAAGAAGGGAAGCACCTTGGATGGTTCAGATAAACAAGACACGTTGGTCCACTAAAACTTGTTTATTTCAAAGGAAACATGGTATCTATTTTGAACATTTGTTGAAAAAGAAATTTGCAAAAGAAAAGGCAATCCTTCAAGTTTTGTTTATGCTATTGTCTTCCAATTCATTAATTCTTTCATTAAATCAGTAATCTATGATTTGACTCCACTTCAGGGGGGCAGGGAGTAATCTTTTGTTAGATATTTTTATTGTACTATTTAGTATCAAATGGACCAAAAACAATTACATTTCCTTGTTTTTTGAGAGAGAATTTTATTCTTTGAATAATTTTATTTGCTTATATCATATACATACCTTCAACCATCTTTTTAGTTCACATACATCACATTAAAAAAGTGTTATAGTATTTTTTTCAAAAAATTATCCCAAATAATATCCTATCCAAACACACTCACAGCATTCTTGGAGGGACATTTTAGGAGGGCACTGATCATATGTGAATATTCGGTGTACCTAATGAGTGTTTATTTTAGATACTACTGTTACCTTATATGGGGTCAATTCTACAAGTCTTATGATTTTTACATTAACGACATTTTTCTACTTCAAAAGAAAAGAAAATAAACGCCAGTTCTAACTACCTGGTTTAGTAAATTTTATGAAGATCAATGACTTGTAAATTTTCGTTTTCATTATTGTGTTTTTGGTGTATGAAGGTTCCTGGCCAATTTTTCGGTCACTTTTTCAATATTATCAGTCATGACGGGAATAACAACACTATACAATCAGGGCCTGTCGTTTGGTGGGCCCATTGCTATGGTTTACGGGTGGCCTATTGTTAGTTTAATGACGATGATTGTGGGCCTCTCGATGGCTGAGATCTGCTCTGCTTACCCGACTTCTGCTGGGCTATATTTTTGGAGTGCTATACTCTGTGGTAACGGATGGAGCCCATTCGCATCTTGGCTCACTGGCTGGTACGTAATCAAACTACCATCAGTATTGTTTGTCTTCTTATTTTTGTGCTTCCGCAAAATCATATTAACACAAATATTTTTTGCATTTTGACGCTGTGTAGATTGTTGAAACCTTTGTCCTTAATTGATAATCTGCATTGTGTCTCAACGAATATATCTGCTGCTATTGGGCCCATATTCGAATTGATTTTCATGAACCTCGGGCCCTAGGTAAAGTTCACCTAAAGTTCGAATCCAAGTGTTGAAAGCAATAGCTATTTTATTAGCAGTGGCAAACAAATCAAGTAGCTCATAAACAGAACCTATTTTCTTATAACAAATTACATTTTTTATCACTTGAACTCGAGTAACTTGAACTTGAGCAAGTGACTTTTTGAACTTGATCTCAGACACTTCATACTTCTCACTAGTCGTGCTCGAGTTTCGAAATTGAAGGTTTGTCAAACTCAAACAAATATACTTCAAGATCGAGTTCGAATAGATTAGTGTTCAAACTCAACTCCACCCGTTGCCACCCTAAGCCTCAATTGAAAGAGAACTTTGGCTGTTAACAAGAAATTAATTCTCTCCAAATTTATTTCCATGAAGAATTTGAGTTTTTTAGGACTATGGCTAGATAGAAGTGTGAATGAGTCTAATAAAGTAGAACACTCCATTGTTCAAATTTCTCTGTTTATTTTAACAACTTCGAAACCGAGCCAAACTCTCGACAACCTTTTATCAAGCCGATCTCGCATTAATTAGTTTTGAGTTTTTTTCACTTAATTTTCAAGTTTCAATCTTTAAGCTAATTGAGCTGAGTTCATAGTCTACTTTCAAATTTTATCGAACACGAAATACTATTTGTGTTTAGCTTGATTAGTTGAAAAATAAAGTTCAAACTAGTTTTAACAGGACCAAGTTTGTTTCGAATATCAAGTAATTTGATTCATTCTTTCGTCCCTTGGCTAGATAAAATATTTAGAGAAAGAAATTCAACTTCATGAACTGTTTGAGCAAGATCGCTTTCAGAATTGAAGTGGATTGAATTCTGACAATTTTTCTACCCAAAATGAATTATTTGTTGTCCACATTACTTGACCCATAACAAGCCCCATTAATAAGACAAATTAAGAATTAAGACAAAAAAAAAAAAAGAGCTGATGTATAACTTGAAATAATCAGCTAGCTAATCTGTTAGTTACGCCATCACCAATTAATTCAAGTAAAACTGCAGCGTTTGTAGACTTTAGATGCAATAATACCAATTAGAAGGATTGTTTTCTTGTATGGGTCTCGGGTCAATGGACAATTCTCCAATCATTTTTCGGTTCAAATTAGTCGGTGCTGTTTTCGCAATATTTCAGTCTGTTTACGGACCATAATGGTTAGCAACAACATTGGATATGATGGGTTGCCTTGGTCCGATTGCGATTTGAGATAATAGCACTAATATTATTATCTTGCACTTTTATAAGAATAAAAAAAAATAGCAAATCTATATTTGCTTTTCAGCTTAGTCAAAATATTGAAATATCTTGCTCCAAAAGAATGGAATTTAATCCAAAAAGATAATTTAAAAAAAAAGAAAAAGAAATTGTAAGTATTCACATGCATGATGTTAGGTTCTTAACGTTTCTTTAAGCAAAAATGAAAGGTAGAAAACATATTTAGGATTTAGCCCTTTCCATTTTATTTTCATGACTAACAACATAAAGATAATTTTATATGTATGAAATTTGAAATGAATTTGAGCAAAAAAATACTTGCACGTTTGCTCATTCTATGTTATTATTATTTTTGGGAATATTTTCTGGAGTACGTAGTTTATTGCAACAAATGACAAATTTGAAATACTATTTGAAATAATTATTATAACATTTTCGTGATGTGATATATGTAAAATAAAAGGTAATTGAAAAGATCAAAATGTGTATTAAAAAATATATTTGTGATGTAAGCAAATAATTTCTTAAAAATTAACAATGAATTAATCATTTATACAATAACAGTGTATACACAATCACTGTGAATATATTGACAACTCATTTGAATTTAAGATTTACTCAATAGTAATACCTATCCAAATACAATCAAGCCATTTACTGGATTTCTTGGAGGCCACATTTTCGCACGTGAGATGCAGTAGCCGCATTCTTTGGTTCTTCATCTTTTTCCATTTGAATATTAGATTCTCAGTTGATTTGTTCACATGCAAAAATTGTACTGCAAATCACTCTGCCGCCCAGTTCCGGCCATAAAACCTAAACGGCTCTCAAGTCTTCGACAATTTTAGCTTTGCTTTGAACATTGAAAAGAAGAGAATCGACTAACAACGACTATACCAACTATCTCTAGAGTAGTTGGCCACTGGAAGAGGTTTAAAGCTCTCATTGGATGTAGATCAAGAGATCAAATTTCTTGACTTGCATTCTTCTACAGGATTTTTTGAAAAAATTTATCAACGGATGCAATGACATCCATCTGATCCAATAACGATTTAGTCTCCTCTGAATTTTTCATCGGTTCCTTGGAATCCATTCCTTTCCCTTGTTGTAACGTAGGAGTAGATCTAAATTAAAAGTTATCATGTCGACCAAAAAAAAAAAATAAAAGACTAACAATGACTATGATATGAACTCTATTTGTTCCTTGCTTCTTTTGTCACATAAATTTAGCATTTAGGATGAGCTACACAAATTTGTCTTTTCTCCTCCTATTGTTCTTCTCGCTATTTGTTTTGTTTTCTTCTTCTCAAGCTGCCACATTTGCTCCCTACCATTTCATCGTTTTCTGTCCTATACACCTGTAATGTAAAATGACTACACGGTGTTCACATGTTTCTTCTTGACTCGTTTCTTTTGTATTTAAATAATTTAAGATTTTAGTTTAGATCTTATGAAGTAAAATGAGGTGAGAAAACCTTTTTTTTCCCCTGAAAATCTTACCATGTCAAGAAGAAAAATATATCGTGGTACCCGTTGTCATTCATACAAGAAAAATGGTATAATCTCATCAACATTTCAAGCTTTTAAAATTCAAATTGTTTAGAATAATTAAGTCAACGATTGCAAAAGAAATGGTAACTTACTTCGATTGTAGTTTTCTTTGGCAAAAAAATTATTACATTCTTCATAAATATATTTTTAATTATTTTTTTATCTCATATAAATAAAATTTTTATAAATAAAATTAAATTCAACGTAACCCAATAAAATATCTATTGTCATTACATATTTACCTATATCCCTTCCTCTCCCCCCCCCCTCGCATCCCGGGACCGCACCCCCAAATTAGTCACTATCAAATAGCAATGTACAAATCGATCAATTGTCCTTAGGATGGCCTAAGAGATGGTACGATCACCTAATCTTTGGTATGCTGAGCAAAAGCCAATTTTTTAAAGTGCTCATCTCAATAAGAGATTCCTTTATTTCTCTTTCCCATAAATCTGAAGAAATAAAAAAATATATATCACAAAATCAAGAAAATAAATTAATAAAGAAAAGACAACCCAATCAACCCCAGTTCTCTCTTTGACTTTCCCACAGCTTTGGTTGACCGTTACATTTGCTTCCTCCACCAATATATAATTACCCCCAACAGACTAATCAAAGATTCCGAAAAGTGTCCGCAGAGGAAAAAGCACGGTTTTGATGATGGTTCAGTGAATATTCCTCTCACGGAATCTATATTAAATCCATCATCATTTCCATGAACAAACAGTAGCTGGAAGTTCTCAAGAAAACTCTCAGCTACTCAGACAGAAAGAGAGAGATAAAAGGGTGTGTATTGATAACTAAAGCACAATTCAAGGTTTCATATCTTGAATAAGAGTACACACCTTCCTCATCTCTCTCTTTGATCACTTGAATTTCAAAAAAATGGTGTGGAATCGTGAAGATAAGAGCGAAGTGCTTCCACAACGTGTTCAACAGAGCAATGGCACATCATCCATTGATTCAGGCCATGCACGCTTGCATGAGCTAGGATACAAGCAAGAACTCAAGCGAGACCTCTCGTAATTATTCAATCCATAACTCATTCGGAATATTGTTTTTTATCTGATTTCTGATGTGGGTATTTGATATTTTTTGTTTTGGATCTTGTGTTTTTTTTTTGGGATTTTTTGGTGCAGGGTTTTATCGAATTTTGCATTTTCATTTTCAATTATATCAGTGTTGACTGGTGTGACTACACTGTATAATACGGGGTTGAATTTTGGTGGGCCTGTTTCTTTGGTGTATGGATGGATAATTGCTGGTTGTTTTACTATGGTTGTGGGATTATCCATGGCTGAGATATGTTCTTCTTATCCTACTTCTGGAGGACTCTATTATTGGAGTGCTAAGCTTGCTGGCCCTAGTTGGGCACCCTTTGCATCCTGGATCACTGGCTGGTAATTGAAAATCTTGCTTGTTTGAATAATTAATGACATTTAATTGAGGGTATTCTTCTCTGTTTCAATTGCTAGGGGTCTACCAGTGGCTGTCATTTATTTCAATTTGCAATTCAGGGAGCCCAACCTATTTATAACAGTTGGTATTTTTTTAAAATTTTTTTGAGGTCAGCGCCAATTAGTTGCCTATGTTTCGTTGGTCTTGTATTGTTCTTTGAAAGTTAGACGTTAGAATTTATCTTCCATAAGATTAGCAATTTTAGGAACAGATGAAATTTGGACCTAGACATTGTTTCCCATGTAAGGTGTTAGTTCTATAAGCTCACCTTTTGCTTTAGTTCCATTATTGGACTTCATTTCTTCTGTAACTGAAGTAAATTTTACTTAAATACACGATGCTGTCCTACCTTTGCAAAAAGTACTATTATAAGAAATTTCATGAATTACTGACTTTTGTGGACGTTTGGTGTTTTGCCATAAGTGGATGAGATTCTGGTGATGTGTAGTTAACTTATATAGTTCTGAGAAGCCTATTATATTGGTCATTTAGTTTTTGCTCGAATGAATCAAGACGAAGTTCTTGTACTCCATTTTCTCTGAGTTCTTGGGTAGTGGCATAATGGACCATCTTCATCTGGATCACCCTCTTACTATGTAGAGTTTGGTTTCTATAGGCAGCAATCTGTTTGATAAACTATCGCCAGCTATGTCTTGCTATAAATCCATTGGTAGAGGCTGAGTACTTATTTTTTGTTTTTCTTGTTTTGGCTTTACAGGTTCAACATTGTTGGTCAGGTATTTAAACTTTTAGTCTGCAGTTCAAGATTCTTCACTCTATTTCTGTCAATCCTCTTCATGCTTGGTGACACCACAATTATGTTTAACTAGTAAAGAAATTTCTCTTTCCAGTGGGCAGTTACAACAAGCGTGGATTTTTCACTTGCACAGCTGATTCAGGTGATCATCCTTCTGAGTACTGGTGGAACCTCTGGAGGGGGATATGAGGCCTCTAAGTATGTAGTTATTGCCATCCATGCTGCAATTTTGCTCTCACATGCTGTCTTAAACAGTCTTCCTATCTCGTGGTTATCATTCTTTGGACAGCTTGCTGCTGCATGGAATGTACTAGGTAGACTGACGACAAAACTGTTCTATAAGTCCGTTTCAATTCTCACCTGATTGTCTTACAAGATACTCTTTTGGTTTCAGGAGTCTTTATACTCATGATTGTGATTCCTACAGTTGCAACTGAAAGAGCCAGTGCTAAGTTTGTGTTTACTCATTTCAACACTGAAAATGGGGTAGGCGTCAACAGTAAATTGTACATATTTATACTCGGGCTTCTTATGAGCCAGTATACGCTGACTGGGTATGATGCATCTGCCCACATGGTAAGTTTCATCTCTAATTTATTGCGCTTATTCATTTTTTGTGTTGGGACTTTGATGACGCAAATACAATAAAAATTACATCTATCTCTATGTATTGCCCTTATCCTTTCTGGAGTTTGATTATGCTATCACATTCTTAAATAAAATCTATGAGATAAAGAATCTCAAGGATTAAGTACTGTCATGCTCATATACTAGCACTGTCTGATGTAAGAACAACATTCATATCAGAATGGAACAATTGAGCAACCAGCAGCTAAAAGGTACTTTAGATTACAAAACTGATTACCAGATATTTGGTTTCATTTTCGATTAATCATCTAGGCATCTAGCTTATCTGCTATGTGCTCTGCAAGAAATTCAGATCTCACATTTTGAGAGCTTGTTCTCCAGTTTTTAAGTCATTTATCTTATTCTTAACCAAACAAATTTTGTTAGATAATTTCTCTTACATTATTACTTCTGCTGCTAGTCAGAGGAAACCAAGAGTGCAGATAAGAATGGCCCTAAGGGAATAATAAGTTCCATCGGGATATCTATAATTGTTGGATGGGGTTATATACTTGGTATCACATTTTCAGTTACGAACATCCCAAATCTTTTGAGCAAGGACAATGATGCTGGTGGTTATGCCATCGCTGAAATTTTCTACCAAGTGTTCAAAAGTAGATATGGGAGTGGAGCTGGTGGAATTGTGTGCTTGTGTATTGTTGCTGTTGCCATATTTTTCTGCGGCATGAGCTCAATAACTAGCAATTCAAGGTAACCATTCTTTTTAATTTTTTCTGCTGGTTTCTTCATGTGTAGCAAGATTTCCATTAACGGTCAAATTGATATACATTCTCAGGATGGCCTATGCATTCTCAAGGGATGGAGCTATGCCTTTGTCATCCTTGTGGCACAAAGTAAACAAGCAAGAGGTTCCCATAAATGCAGTTTGGCTTTCAGCTTTTATTGCATTCTGCATGGCACTTACGGTATGAACCTCTCTTTTCTGCATTTTCCTGTAGACCAGGGGAACCACAAGACTTTGAGTGCACGTCAGATTTTAAGAATCTTTAAAATGAAGTGCAAATTCTCTTTCTATTGAATTTTAAGAACCTTTAAAATGCAGTGTGAGTTTACTTGCATATGTGCATTTACTTTAGCTATTACCAATTAAGATGAGCACCCACTGTTCGTTTTTATTCATCATTCCTTTAACTGAATATCGCACGCTCTACATTTTTTTTTTTTGGGCAGTCTCTTGGGAGCTTGGTCGCATTTCAGGCCATGGTATCCATAGCAACTATTGGACTGTACATTGCCTATGCCCTACCTATCTTCTTTAGGGTGACTTTGGCACGAAAATCTTTCACCCCAGGGCCTTTCAATTTGGGAAGTTTTGGGGTCCTTGTTGGTTGGATTGCTGTGGTGTGGGTTGCAACCATCTCTGTGCTGTTCTCCTTGCCCGTTGCCTATCCCGTTACCGATCAAACTCTCAACTATACGCCAGTTGCTGTTGGTGGCCTATTTATTCTTACTGTCACTGCTTGGGTCTTTAGTGCTAGGTATTGGTTTAAAGGCCCTATAACCAATATAGACGACTAAAATAGGCCATGGATGTATAACTAGTTCCTGTACATGAAAGGTATAATATCATATAGGAAGTTCCTTTTCTTGATTATTGCAACTTTATTCTTACTTCGACCAAGATTGGTATCATTAAATTGTAATCTAAGGTGTCGTAGAATTTTCTCATTTTGGGCATTGAGCACATCTCATCTTAAACGAACAAAGGTCCAAGCAATAAGCTTCGCATGTATCTTTTTCTTGTTAACATTTTCAGACGTATGCCTAGCACTCAAAATCGTGAAAACCGTTGCAATGACTGTTGTTATCATCAATTTCATTCCAATGTTTTTGTTGTTGGTCTGGTAGATCAAACCAAAAATACACACGAACGGTATACCAGTAGTATCTTATTTTTTTCACCTTTTAGATATTGTGTTTGAGAAGGTGTTCTGCGTCATTTACACAGACTTGTCGAACAAAAGATGGCATCTTTCCTATAAATCATTATAGACCATATTTCAATGCAACTCTCCATTGGATCAAGGTCCATTTCTATATTTTGCTCAATGTTTAGAACTTAGACTTCTTCTAATGTCTTAAAAACAAACTAAAAGACAGCCAGCTATTCTTCTCGTTTAATTCAGAAGCAAGCCCAACTAAGGAGCTCCATCTTGAATGTCTGGAAAGATTTCAAAAAGCTCAGAAAAATCTTCTATGTTGAGCCGTTCAGTGAAATCATGATCGTCATCAGCAACATTGTCTGGCAATGGCGGGTCTGGGGACTCTGAGCTTGATCCTGTTTTGTCTCCATTACCAACACTCGAGTCATCCAAAATCATTGCAACATCTTCAAAACGGTAAGTCATCTGTTCCCCAATGTCGAAATCTGTCTCTGCTGGTGCCAAGTCTTCACAAGCTGTAGAAAACTCCATGGGCGGTTCTTGGTCTGAGCTTGATCCTGAAATGCCTTCACTACCAGCATTCAAGTCATTCAAAATCATTGCAAGATCTTTATAAGTGTAAGTCATCTGTTCCCCAATGTCGAAATCTGTCTCTGCTGGTGCCAATAAGTCTTTACAAGCTGCAGAAAACACCTCGGATGGTGTTTGGTGTGAGCTTTGTTGAGGAACAACATTATTGTACCTGGCCAAGAACTTCATATCTTGACGCAAATTGGCATCAGCTCCAAGAGCATCTGCCAATTCCTTTTTAATTGCTTCAATCAGAGCATCCACGTTGGTCTTGCATAAATCATCAGCTGGAGCAACATGATTGTCATTATATCCTCCAAAGGAAGACAAAACTTGTTTTCCTTTGCCCTGATCAGCTGAGTACTGAACATGGTTCAATTGGGAAGATTCTTGATTTCCAAAATTTGCATATGAATTTTGATGATTGCTGGTCATTGGCGGGTTGTTACTGGGATTAGCAAGCAGCTGATTGAGTGCGTCCATTTGGTTATAAGCTGTGCCCTCACTAAGGTAAGTTTTTGGGTGTGTAAATTGAGAAGGAGCAAAACTAGGAGTATAGGGGCTTTGACTATGTTCAGTTGGATTTGTTCCCATCAGGGTGTCGAAAATACTAGGTACTTTTCTCGTCCTCATGGTTGTAGGTTGAGGGGTTAGATATCTAGTCATATTGGATTCAAAGAAAGATGGTTTTTTTCTCTCACTCAGGGATGGATATCTACTCACGTTGGGTTCAAAAATAGGTGGATTTCTAACCAATACTTCTCTTGCTTTATTTATATGCTTCCTGTGTTTCTGGACAAAAAAAGAAAATAGTAGAAAAAAATTATAAAAGTGAACGATATGGGTGAAAGGATTACTATATAGAAATTCAAAACCAAGAAATAATAAATGTGGAACTTCAGAATTATGAACAGCAAGAATAGCTAGCTAGCAAGTTAAAAATGGGCAAGACTCTTACATTCCTAACAAATTTAGACAGCCTCTAAGACGATTGCATGAATGGTAATGAATCAATGATGATATCAACCAATCTAATTGTAATTAAGCCAAAAACCAAAAAAAAAAAAAAAAAATTCTTTTCTAGCTTTTACAGCAACACTTAATTATTCAACTCATTAATTAAAAAAAAGAAAGAAACAATAACTGAGTCAAGCAAAAATGCTAGCACTTTCACTAGCTGACCAAAGATTATTTTACCTGTAAATGACTGGCAATGTGGCGATGTGACAATTCTGGAATGTCCATCTCCTTCTGTATTGCCGTCGGATGAGCATCTGAATTAGGAAAGGTAACCAAAAAAAGAATAATCGCAAATGTTCTAAATTCAAAAGAGAAAGTCCATGTAATTGTCTAAAAATTCATAAGCATGTGAATTCATGTGCTTTGAATTTTTCAATAACTATGTTCATGTTCATGAATGCATGAGAGCAACTATCTAATATTTTGGTGTATGAATGCAGGTAATATAAGGGTAAAAGAACATGATGCTGATAGCAATTGAATGAGAAGTTTGGGAGAGAATTATTACCGCGTTCACCCAATGCAGCAATTGCATTCAAGAAAATTTCATGCAGCTCAGGCGTCCAAACCAGGCGTGGCTGTTTCTCTGCAGACCTGCTACTCTTCTTACGATATTTTCTTTTCTTTCTTTTCTCCATTTTCTTTCTTTTGCCAACATCTTTATCTCTGGCTTGTTTATCATTACCACCTATTATCAGTTTATCCTTGTTAGCCTGCCTTGCATCATCGCCCACATTCTTTGGCCTTTTGCTTCCATGACCATCATCTGAACAAGGAGCCTTGCCTTTCCTTGGGTCACGGATTAAGGGTTGGTCTGCAACATTTTCTTCATTAACACCACTAGGTCTCTCGGTTTGAACTGTTCGATCTCCATTATCCTCAACCTCCTTCAAGAGCCCTTTTCTGTTGCCTCTCTTGCGAAACACATGCTGCCAAACTGTGATCAAATCTGGAGTGTGCACTGGCTTAAAGAAGAAAAAACATGCCCCTTCATCAAGGGCTTTCTTGGCCATGTCCGCATCTCTGTTTGAAGACATCACTAGACCCCCCCAAAAACAAAAAAAAAATTGTTACATCAATGCATGTATAGATTTGAAACCAGAGGTATTGAGTGTTCAAACTTACAAATGACGGGAATGTCTTTCTTGATAAGCAAAATTTGATTGAGCATTGTGAAGCCACCGAACCCAGGCATGTCCATTTCAGTAATCACAAGATCAAAGAAGGATCTTCTTTGCCGGATTAAGGATAGTGCAATTATTGCCCATTTCGTGGTGGTAACTAGTAAGGTAAAATGAACAAGGTTAGTCAAAATTCAAGTCATAAAAGAACTAGAAAAATTAAATTTGCATGAAAATATTAGATCAATTGACGTAATGAATAGTAATTTTTTTGTACGTAACTATTTATATGATAGATTTGGACATAGTGGGGATAACAGTAGATACTCAGGTCTATCTCACTATGAAAGAACCAAAGTCAAATTAGAATTAGTGAATTAATTACTGTAATGATGAATATTTATAAAAAATATTGGACCAATTTGGACACAGTGGAGACAATTGTCCAAAAGAAAAAAGTTTGAAAAGACTGGCAGTCTGTTTCTAGACCCAAAAAAAAATTTTTTTTTTTTTAAAAAAAGAAGCAGTTTTGGAAATGCAATCTTAGAGATTTGTATAGGATTACGTCTAAAGAGAAGCCTTAAGTTTTCCTATGAGAGCTATTTTCTAAACCAAGATATGCAGTCCATAATCGACTTATTTTCATTTTTTTTTCATACTTCAATTTTTTAGCAGAAGCTTCATAAAGATAAACTCATCTCAAACTAGTTCTTATAAATAAATGTTGATCAATTTATTTAAACAAATTTGATTTTCTAAAATTGAACTAGCACTCGATATTTCTAAAGTTAAACCTGCAGAATAAATGTACTGAAGTTTTTACTCTTTATTTGGCATTGGAATTTTAAAGTTCCGAATTTAAGAGATCAAAGGCTTCATCTAAAGGAATAAAACTTGTATGATTTTTTTTTTAAGTAACATGATTAAAATCATCTTAAGATACCATTTCTAGTAGTGCAAAAAAATCAATGAAAAATCTAGGAAACCAGCATCAATCCCCTCGGCCCTTGTTCAATAGCAACTACTCCCCACAAAAGCCTATTTCATTTGAAGACTAGCATTAAAGAAGATTGAAAAAAAATGTACCACCAATAAACAAGCAAAAAGAATACATAAACCCACAAAACAATCAAGTTCTTTTTCTATAAATTTGTTGAGGCCTGTGGTAGATAGACTAAGTTCAGAGGAGAATTATTAAAGATATGCAAACAATTAAATGGAAAAAAAAAAAAAGAGGGGTTACAAATATAGAGAAATCTCATAAAGATTGACCTTCGTAGGAGTGTTCCCGAAGCACAGATGACATGTTTGCGAGACAATCTGTATCATCATCAACCAACAAAATTTGAAGACCCTTAGCTGCCTTTGGAATGAGACCACCTCCAGGACTACTAACATCCATTTTTTTTTTTCAGAAGAAGCGAACAGCTCAGGAAATGGAACGAAAACAATTTTATAACTCTGAAAATGGACTTTAATAACAAACAGAAAAGAAAGAAGATGAATGGGATTATACACTTGAGCATTCCTATGCTGATATACTCTTAAGGGCAATGAAATACAAATGTCCAGGGCCTAGACCAAGCACCCAAGACCTCAACATGTGCATACAATTGAGGCTAAAAAAAAAAGAGAGAATAGACAAAAATGTACAAAACTCAAAATCTTTTAGATAAATGTGATCCTGTAGGTATTTCTCCAGCAGCCAGATAGGAGATTTACTGCTGTGGCCCCATACAATTATGATGAAGGAAGGTCCAAATAAGAAAAGAGAAAGTGGAATTCATTAGCTATCATACACATGTGTATGATGTTGTATATGAAATTGTGGTCTGCAATTTACTTTTCTCTTCATTATTTCTTCGAAAATTTACAAATTGCCCAAAGGAAGGGAATGTATTTGATTATTTTTGTAATGTATTTTAACCAATTGGACTACCCGCTATTTTTTGACCTTTTTCACGTTTTAATATATCCCTTGGTGTATTCAAAAATGTTGTTGTACATGTTCGTCTAGTGCAAGTTTTACTGACTATTATACATGACATGAACTTCTGGAACATGATTTGTAGTGCCTATATATTTCCTTTAATTTGATTTAGAAAGAGGTTATAGATAAGTAACACAGGAAGCTGTGTTTCTTTCAATATCATTTCCAAAATTACGAAGTGAAATTATCATAGCCAGAAAATACAGCATCATGAATATCCATATTTTCTGTCGAAAGTTAAATTACTTATAAATCTTTCTTCACATCAACAATAGCCTATTTTTCAGCCTTCATGACATCTTGAAAGATGTCTTATAATATAAAGAAACATAATTTTTTTTGTTTAGAGAAAAAAAAATCCTTATTTCTGCATGGTTATTATTCTTTTCATAGATTGTTGCTACATCATGAAACATCACTACACATTAAGTAATTAATCAAAATAGTTAAAACTCTCGAAGAATATAACATATATCAAGGCGTAGGTTCATACTATCTTGTGTATCAGAACTTAATCGTTTGTTATCGGATACTTGTTCATTTCTTTCATGTTTTCACAAAAGGCTAAAATAATTCATACCCTATGCAGTCAATGCATGAAATATGAAATGCAATATACATATACTTTTTTCTAGTTGCGATAAATGATTTTATAAAAAAAAAACTTTGTTTCTTGATATTATTTTTTAATTGTACTCTAATTCATTTTGATATCTCTCTTAAAAATCGGCAATCAAATATGGAGTTTGCTATTATAATATTTATAAAAGTGAACTTTTGTTCGTCTCCCTTATTTATTCTCCCATGTTGAAATAATTCGTTTATCAAATCAAGAACTGGAACTGCTAAGTCAAAAGGACTTTGGTGTAGTGATAAAGGTTAAGGTTTTAAATTTTAAAGGTCATAGATTCCAATTTCTCTCTCCCTCCCAGTCTCTTAAATCTCACATTTTCTCCGCTAAAAAAAATGGAATTGTTAAGCTTTCTCTAGTTTGAAAAGTAAAAAAGACTTTTCATTTACTAAAAGCATATTGAGAATATCAAAACATCATTAATTATTGTTGTAGAATTCTTTTTAACTTGAGATGCCTAGTAACCCTAACTGTTGGAAGGTCTTGTCAAGAAAAAATGATTTAAGAGATTTTCTCTATATAAAATTACATATTTTTGGACCAAAAAGATATACCATTTTCGACAATGCTAGCAAGCTTTCTTTGGGTTTTCCATTTATAAAAAGCAAATTGAGAATATTGACATGTCATTAAGAATTTTTCCAACATTCTCTTGAATTTGAGACTATTATAACCCTAATTCTTAGAGGGTTTTCATAAAGCCAATATAATAGTAGAGGTTTTCCATCTTTAAAGATGGATGTTTTTGGAACAAATAGATCTTAGTTTCTATAATATTTTTCAAATAGATAAAAATATCACCTTATATATATGCGTGTGTGCGTGTGTGTATTTGTAAGTATATATAAGCACTTTTTTTAATAAATTTGGTGAAATTTAAATTATTTTTATGGTTATAAACTTATAATGTTACACTGCCTATTTATTTTACCAATAAAGAAAAAAATTGTAGCTATAGTTTTCACTTGTTTTGAGTTATACTTGCTATTTTTGTAATTTTTTTTTTTAGTTTTTGTGATAGAACACCTAAATCAATTAAAGTCTAAGTAAAAGTTTTAATCATGGTCACAAAATGGGAATAGTAGTGCCACGTCAAAAATTTCATCTCATAAATATTTAATTGAACCGTATTTTTTAGGCATTTTGCATCTCCATTGTATTTGAATGTTTTATTACTCTAATTAGACCACATATTTTTAATTGTACCTTTTTATGGTAATGTGGCCCTGGATAATAATTTTGTGGACCAATTTAGATGATTCAGTTACCATGTTGAATACAAGAACGACATGCAAATATGGTAAACCGAAAAAAATTTTTGTGGACCAGTTTAGATGATTAAGTTACCATGTTAATACGGTAAACTTTAATTGTAGAATAAGGAATGATATCACATTGCGCATAGCACAACCTGACAAGCACTAATCAAAACTCTTCCGTTACTTCATTGGATTAACCTTTTATGCACTATGGCTGCAAATGAATCCAGCTACTCGCGAGCGGCTCGAATCAAAGCTGGACTTGAGTTTGAGTTCAAAAATATTCAATTCGTTAATTTGCGAGTCGACTCGATTATATATATATATACTTATTTTAATAGTAAGCATATATATATATCCCTAATATATATATATTATTTGTTAAGAAAAAATATTAGTTTATTCATTTTAAAAAATAAAATAATTATTTTTTATATTTTTTAACCTCGAGCTCGAGCCTGAACTGGACTCGAATTTGAATCGAGCTTGAACTCGAGCTGCTACATCAAGAGCTTGTCAAGCTCGAGTTGGAGTTTGAATTTGATAAAACTAAATAGAGACTCGACTCGATTAGGTCAAAGTTCGATTCGATTCGACTCGTTTTCAGCTCTATTATGCGCTGATAGTGTAGTAATTTTTCTTTACACTAACAGTTGGATATATGTCATATGTACATGATTTGAATTTAAAGTTTGAATTCATATTTTATAACATTTGTCAATTCTCGATACAATAATTTCAACAAATGCATGAAAATATTCTCTTATCATCTTATTTACTTATGAACATATTTCTTTGAGGAATTATCCCATCTTAGTTGTGGCTCTTTTATTTTTGTCATGCCAAAACTATCACTGTGCTACCCCATCACAAAAATTAATTTTCAATACTGAGATACACAGATACATCTATAAAGAATTCTATTTATAAAGGATGAGGTGAAAGATCAAATCGATAAAAGAAAGGTGAAAAAGAGGTGAGTGGCAAAAAAGCGCTCGAGGGGAATGGTGAGCCAACGAAAGAGCAATAGTAATAAAGTAGAGAAGTTTTTTTTTTTTTTTTTTTTAATACTAAGATGGTGTCGTACATTTTTTCCTTCTCATTTTTAGATTAAACTGAATAACTTAAGATGACTTTCTAGTGCAGTTAATCAGTAAACCCATAGAAGAGACTTATCATTCCTGTTAACTCATCCGACTCATGTCAAACGCACATCATGTATTTGACGTGATTGAATTTGAAACCATTCCTTGAGCAAATATTGATCAACCAAACATCACTTGAGTTAGTTTGTACAAAGAAAGGGATATATACCATGATAAATATTTTCTACGTATTTATACCAAGTAACGACCATCCAACTACATCTTGTAACACTTTTCAATCTTTCTCACATGCATTCTAATTCAACAATTGAAATAAGCAACATGCTCATTAAAACTCATCAATTCTGCCAACTCAAAGAAGGTGGAGCTAATCTATTTGAAAATATCAAAATAATGATGTGTAAATTTTCACTGTAGATCTTTTCTCGAAAATAAATTGGCATAATAATTCACTCAATTTCATTGACAATGTTAGCAACTGGATGCTCCAATATAGTAGTAATAAGTTACTAACAGCTATTAATAGCTTGGTATACCACTAAAATGCTTTTTAAACTTTCAAGAAGTTAAAAAACTTTTATATTTTCTCTCTTGCTAATTAGCACAATAATCCATTTCCCCATACCTATCTTCATTTTACTATCCTATTAACTCTATTAGGTTTCCATCAAAGGCCTTTTCCAATATAAGGTGTCTGAAAAGTACCCTTAATAGACCAAATTCATAAGAAGGGAGGCTTCCTGGTACATTCATTCTAACTCTAGAGGAAGCAGAGTAATTATGAGAAAGGAGAGGGTTATAAAATTGAATAATGTAGAAATCCAGGAGGCCATTACCCTGGCCCAAATCCGCGCACCCGTCATGATTTTTTCCCATTTTTGTAATACGAATTTGAAAGAGAAAACGAAAAGCGCCGAAAAAGTAGACAGGATAAATAGGCAATCCGATTCAAATTCCATCGATGGTGAGAATAAAATCAATCCCCCCCATTTTATCCAACATATAAGTTGTGGGTTTTTGAATTCGACCTTTTAATTTTCATTTTTTGATGTTTTTAGGCTGATTCTATGGAAGAACTAGAACCCCTTTTCGATTATAGGCGCGTTCAGCCCTTCAACGTCGTCATTGTTGATGGTATGCTCTTTTTCTCGGTCTCTCTTTTATTTTTTGGGCTTTTATTCTTTGTTGACTGATTTTGTTTTATTATTTTCATTTTGAATTAATAGATGATCCTTTGGACGCTCCCCCAGTGGGCTGTAAGAAAAAGCGAAAAACAGCTGATTCTGCTGTAAGTTTCTAGTCTTTTATTGAACTTTACGTGTTAAAGATTGGTTCTTTCTGTACTCGTGAATTATTGATTGAATTAAATATACTCTGAGGTGGGTTTTTGATGGTAATTTTGAATTGGATAGGTCGAAGAGAATGATAATAAGGGGAAAGTGGTTCAAGTAATTGATTGTGATGAAAATGAAGAGGAAGAAGAAGAAGAAGAAGACTGGTTGCCTCCTCCACCTAAAATGACCAATGATACATCAAAGCTCAATGAAGATTCTACCATAAAGGAGCTGAGGTAGTTTTCTATCTTCTTGTGCTCTTGAATTCTTTTCTTGATATATTTTTTGTTTAGCCTGTGTAATTTCAATGTTTGTCAATTTTCTTGAAAGTTTTGGATGTTTCTCTTGAAGAATGCTTTAATTTAATTGTCATGAAAAGTTCAGGTTTTTGCTTATCAAAATATTTCTGGTTAGGGAGCCATGGCCTTGCTATAAGTAGTTCTTACTTTTAAATTTGGTAGGTAATGAATTTATCCTTCAGTAGTCGTGATGGCTGCCTATTAATGTTGTTTAGTAATTTATTTGCTAATCAGAAAATGAGATTGTATGGTTATTTTGAATGTCAAAGCTGAAGCAGAGGAAGATATCAAATGTAGTGGACTAACAGAAGGAAAATCTCCAATTGTGTTCAACAATTAAGTTATCCTGTTATTTTGCAGTCTTTGGGTTTCTAATAGTATGTGATTTTTTTACTTGTAGGCTGAAAAGGCAGGAATTGGCTTCGCTAGCCCAATCAGCAAAGGATGCATTGAAAGCTGTTGAGGAATCTGTGAGACAAGAATTTGCTGCTGCAGAATCTATGAAAAGCCACCTTAATGCATCATCACAATCTCCTACAAGAGGTATTGCAGAACAGCCATCAGATACTTGCCAGGACAGAGCAAAGATAGTTATTACGATCCAGGACAAGGATGGACCCAAGCAATTTAGAGTTTTCATGGTATTCAATCGCTTGCAATTGTTTTGCAGTACAAGTTTTTGAAATTCGTTAGCCTGGTAACACATAGATATGGTGATATATGACTAGATAAGATCTGAAAGATTTTGTATGTCTGGACTTTAATCTACTTGGGAGCTCAACTGTTGAGCAAAAGTATAAAGAAGAAAAATCAGTTCTATGTTATTTATTCCTAAAAATTGGAATTTTGGAAATTGCTAAGTCTCTGGATAACAGGTAAAAGTACTTTTATACTTGAGAATTTCTGAAAAGTAAATTCAGTAACAGCTCCAGTTTCAATTAGGAATATCAAGTAGATCAATCTTTGTTGCAGGCAAGAAACTCTTTCACAATATAGCAGAACTGCTAAATCTTAGTTCGGCCAACCATCCTGGGTGGGATCTACCTTATCTATCACTAACTTAGGCCTTGCACTCAGTATGGAAAATCTCTTGAATCCTCAAGATCATGTCCTGCTTGATTGTCTACTGCTTCTTTTTTCCTTTCATCTTTTGGTGCAGTAGTATGGTCCTTTCAGAAGTACAACTTATATGGAAGAATGTCTAGCCCTTCACAAACTTGGGTGTCAAAAGGCTTCTTTTGGAATGTCAATGATGACAAACAACTGTAAAATATTCTCTGCTATGATATCCAATAGAACTTGCTTGTTCATGATTTGTAATCAAGAATCTCTTCATTTTTGTAGGATGATAAATTTGAGAGACTCTTCAAGATGTATGCTGAAAAGGTCAAGCTTGATTTGCAGAATCTAGTTTTTTGTTTTGATGGAGATAAAATTAGTCCTACTGCCACCCCTGCTGGGCTTGAAATGGAGGAGAATGACATCATTGAGGTGTATGTGAAAAGAAAATGATGTAGGTAATTGTCTTTCACCAGATGCTCTAGTCTATCTATTTTAGCTTCATTATCAAGGGGGAAAACAAAAGGAGAGTTTATGGACAAAAATGATTGTTTTGAACAGACCTGAAACTGTTAAGTCTACATGAGAGAGCAATCACTATTGGAACTTGTAGGGGAAATGAGCTGTCTTTGGCTTGTCTCATGCAGCTACTGGAATAGTATATCTGTTAATGCTTGGCTTGCTCATGTATAAAGCAAAATGCTATGCATATCCAGAAGCTGTCAAAATTTTTACCAGCTAGAGAAGTTAAACAGTTACTATAGATTCACAACGGCAATGAATACTTTCAGACCCATTGATATTACTAGTCAACTGCCTTCATGCCAGCATTAGTTGGTCATTTTGTTGGGATTTTACTTTTACAAGCGGAGGCAGGATTAACGTCCACACTGTTGCTATAATAATTATAGAAAGTTGGGAAAGCTGAAGTTTAACTTCACCCAGTATGTCCCAGTTCAAGAATTGCTGCTATATCCTGCTGCAAAATGTGTTTGCTGATTTACGTGTTTGCGCATCTCTTAATAGAAGTTTGAAACAATCTGGATGGATTCCAAAGGTGAAAATAGCAAATTTGTAGAAATGACATAGAGCTCTCTCTGCAATTTCATGATGCTAAAGGTCTTCTTTTCTTTGCTTTACCTTCTCCCCAACAGTTACATTACAAACCAGAAAGCCCATCTCATCACTTTCGGACCTTTGTTACTGTTGACATCCTTGGTCTTAGCGATTAGCAACTCTCCCGTTTTCCCTTCTTCCTCTTGCTTTTGTCATGAAATTCTAATCTTTCTTTTCCTATTTCAGGGTGGTGGCAGACTGACTTCGGTGTTGAAGACCTTTTTGCTTCATGGAACTTTCCTTTTGTCTGCAACTGTATAGTAAAGAATTTCTCTTAGGAAATGACTGAAATCGTAGAGAAAACTTTGATTGGCGAAGGTAGCTTTCAGAGGTTTGATTCTTTTGTGGTCAAACATCTCCACTATTTTGTTTGTTTCATCCTACTTGATGAAAGATTGTTGATCGCGTATCAGTTTCTAAGTGCAAATGAATTTAGACTTTTGTTTTGAGCATATGCAGCGCTAGTTCATTGACATGCAATATTGCAAGAGGAATGTTGTACTCTGTCTTCCTCCGTCGTCGCCAAACTTGATCCCATCACTTTGGGAAAGATATTGCTTCATTTTTTTTCTCGGTTATAGTGCATTTTGATGATAAACTTAATGTCCTGAAAGCCTCATCAATTTAGAGCTGCCGTTTGAGCAACGTTCTGAAAGCCTCATCAATATTTTCAGCTAGATTGTACTCCAATCATACAACTAACCAAACACGGGCCAATAGGAACATAGTAAACAGCTGAAAACAAAACGCTTAAAAACCGTCTTGTTTTAGTTAGCTTTTGATTCATTCAACTTTCGTATAAATTTCTACTCTTTTTTTTTTTTTGGAGCTTTTGTTTTCTGATTTTCAAACGTTTCAAACGAAGTTTCTCTTTCATGTTTCATCCCTTCGTTTCCTACAAACTACGAAGCATGATTTCTTTATCAAACCATTCCTCCCTCTGTCCCTCTCTCTATGGTAAGCATAATCTTTTTAGGCAACATCTGGCGGACGGTAAGGAGTTTGCCTGGCGGATGAGATTATAGACAAGATAAAAATGCACGATCGTGCGATTGATTTTTTGCTGATTTCAATCTAAATTGAAGTAAGTAACTGCTATTTCAGATTAAAACAAATTAAACTTCCTACGAACGTGTATGAAAATTTTCACTTTTGACCTCCTCTGCACCTTCTCTTGAAAGAGAGCCCCTACGGGCATATTCATAAACCATTGCCAGATGAACTAGTATAATGAACTATGAACATTCGAAAAGACAAAAACTGTGATTTAAAGGCAAGACAAGTGAAAAACCTTGAGCACTAAACAATAGTCAATATAATTAACTAAATAAACCTTTCAATATTTCATTCATCTGCGTGTTTATAATGTGCAGGTTATGATGATTCAATGGATCAAACCAAATCTACAATCTTTATACTTTATGTTCGGTTTGTAAACAGTACTCCGATTGTTGCCTACAAGAACTTGTCATAATCTGCAATACAATTCTTTTAGCTATACACAACTTTCAAGTACTTGACTACATGTGGAATCTGTACTGTACACTCCAACTTTGTTCCTCATGCAATCATGCAATACAATTCTTTTAGCTATTCCCATCAATCACCATTGGATTATCTCCCAACTGATAGGAGACGTCTGCTCAGTGCTCTGCAGATAAACAGCTGCAATCTTCATCCATATCATCAATATCTTCTTCTTCAAGCACTCCATTATCATTATCGTAATCATAATCATCATCATCATCGTTCAATCCGTTCACGAATGGATGGTGTAACAATGTTTTAGCCGACAGTCTACCCTTAACCATTCTTTTGAGACAACAGTTGAGAAAACTCTTGGCACTTTGGCACAAATTTCTTGGTTTTTTAGGAACTGCAGTCCCTTTACCAATCTTGTTCAAGGCACTCTCCTCATCCATCCCTTCATCCCATGCAGGTTTTCCAGTTAACATCTCCAGCACAACACATCCAAGTGACCAGATATCACAAGGGGTTCCTTGCACACCATCCCTCACGGCCTCAGGCGACAGATACATAGGAGTGCCATTAAAGTAGCGCTCTAGTTTCCTCTTCTTGCTCTTCTGAACTCTTCTAGCAAGCCCGAAATCACAAATTTTCGCAATAAATTCTGTATTTGTTTTTCTTGATTTGGGCACAAGCAAGATATTTTCAGGTTTCAAATCACAATGTACGAAACCAACTTCATGAATGTAACTTAACCCTTTAAGAATAGATTTAGTAAAACACCTTACCTCGCGTAAGGGCAATCCCCTGTAGCCCGATTTCTTGATCCTATCTGCAATCGTCCCACCAGAACCATACTCCAACAGCAAGTTGTAAACCATTCTGCCATCGCTGCCGATTGTTGTTTCATCGCCGACGCACTGAATGATATCCGGACAGCCACTGAGATAACTTAATACTTCTCTCTCCTTCTGAAGCGAACTTGAAACCGAAACCTCTGCTGATTTCACAGCCATGACCAACGGAAGGCACCTATAATGGATTGATGGATTCTTTGCAGTTGCCAGATATACAGAGCCAAAACTTCCTTTCCCTAGCATCGGACCTCTCCTCCATGCAATCCCATGTCCGTATGTATTCTCCATGACTCTTTGATGAACAGTTTCTTGAACTTGGTTGTCGGGTTCTTGATATCCCCGAATCCTTAGCTTCACTTTCATGACTCTTTAGGATACTTTTTAAGCTACGATTGCTTGCTGAAACCCTGAGTTGTTTTCCTCGACGAAGAAAGTAGAAAGAAACAGAAAAGATGGTATTTAGCTGCGTGGATCTTAGGTCAAGAACTAGAAGATGGTTTATATCTGCGGCAACAAGATTACGCAATAGGGTTCATTCCATACCTGATGATGTATATAAGCGGAGGGTGGTCAGTGATTCCAAGGCAGTGGCCAACTTGAATAACGGTCAGGAAATTTTTTATCCTTCTATCTTCTCCTTTTCCTAGTCGAAATAGGTCGAAAATTATTTTGGGGATGAAGCTTATCTGTATATGACATGTTTAAATTTGATTTTCCACCCCAAACAAATTTTTTTTAAAAAAAGAAAATCATTGACGCAATTGGCAATCGTTTTTCAAATTGTAAAACCCAAGTTTAGGCCTATGCATGGTCCTTTTAGATTCTGGCCCTTTTATTTGGCCATTTTGTTTTCCTATATACATGGCCAGAACATTAATCTCATTATGGTTTATACTTATATTTCTCTTGTAACAATTTTTTAAAGCCAATTTAAATTTCTTTTTTACGCATGCTACTCTTGTAACATATGCATGTTAGACAATGAAATCATACGAATTTATGATTGCATGGGCAACTTTGAAAGCCTTGGGATGTGGATTGCTTCTTACATTCAACAATGAGGAGGACAAAGCCGAAAACATGTGTAGTTTTAAGGGGAATTTTTAATTAATTCTAATCTAAATAAGAATAAGTTTAAGCAATTGGTTAAAATTAGGGATGGTAAGAAGTCAAATCGAATCCAAATATTAGTTTCGTTCAACTCGAACTCGATGAACATCTAATTTGGAAGTCCGTCGTCAACTCATATAAAATGTTTAGAGCTCAAGATTGAGCTCGAACTTATTGAAGTTGCAAATTGAGATCGAGAGTGAGGCCAATCTCAAGTCGAGTTGCTTGAGTTCAAATGACAAACATCCAATTTGTCCTAAGAGTACAGACCTTTAGGTACGTTAACAAGTATAAAAAATTAAAAATTTGTATATATAAAGCTTTTTCTTTTTAACCTTTACCCTTCCTTAATCCTCCCAACCCTACCTCCAAACCCGGCAATCAGGTTCGAATTTTGGTCTACTAGGTGAGGCATGAAAAACCCTTGACCAACATCTCCAACGGCTGTTGATTATATACATAATGTTTGACAAGCTTTCAAGTAGAATACTTCAGAGTTGAGTTCGACTCGATAACGGAGTATGATAAATAAGAGCTCTAGATCGATTAAACTCAAGTCCACCGTTTAACTGTTGCCACCTATAGTTAAAAACAATTAAACTACCCATATCATAGGAGAAAAAAACTGCATTGGCTTCTCAATATTCAAAACTAATGCCAAATCTTCCACTTGATGACTAATATATAGTTTAAGGGCGCTTTTTGGGAAAAAAAATTAAAAAAAAGATGCCTTTTGGGGGTTTTAAAAAAAAACTAATTTAATGGACATGTTCCAAATTTCGGCCATGGTAATCCAATAATAATAATAAAGTGGACGCGATTGGTCATGAACAGAATGTGCAGTACTCAACATTAAAGTTTGTCAGCTATCTGGTGATATAATGCCACCCTCGAGACTTTGAGACTTAGAAATTTATTAATTTCAGACTTTCAGTTTCTACTTTTGAATATCATTGCTGAACCATGACTGACATCGAGCAACCTTGTAATGTAACGTGATCGAAGTTGCCATAATCCTCAAGTGGGCTATGATTGTGTAAATAACTAGGCAAGTGATGTAATGTGAAGAGGTAAATTCTGACCTGCTGGAGTGGGTCCTCCGGATTGAGGGAAGTTCCTATCTCGGATGATTCACCGCGGTGAGGTCACCTGTTCAAGTTATAGGAGGGACTAAAGTCCCCGGTGTAACTCCGAAGCTTAAATCAGTTCGGGAATGAAAGAGTAATGAGTCTAAAGAAGGCTAATATGCCTTTACCAGAAATTTGGCCGTCGTCCTTGTCAGTAGAGGCGTTCCATATTTATAGGGGACAGATGGGAGAGAAGAACCTCCATCACAGGTCCCTAGAGATCTGGTATGGTCAGTGCATCTGGTGGACTTGACCGGTCTTTATGACAAGACATGACGGGATGTTCGTCCGGTCCAGGCGGCGTGTCAGGGCAGCTTTCTGCCAGGCGTCAGAAGTGTCAGGGGTCACATCCAGCATTTGCACTGACATCGGAGATCTAGGGATCACTTCGGCTATAATGTTAACCGAGGTGATGAGATAGTGGGGCCTCAAGCCCACGGAGGACAGCCGGGGTGATTTCAGCCGAGGTTAGCCTTCGGGCTACCCCGGCCGAAAGGGCCATCCTCACTAGCCCCCCAAGCTTCGGGAAGGGCGAGGTCGCCATCATCCGGGGTCAGATCTTTCCGAAGTTGACGAGCGTGTGGGGCACGGAATGCTGTAGTGACACGTCGATGCAGTGGGGATGGGACTGAGAAAGGAGTGAAAGGACGGCTGTCGGCTTTAACGTCGGGTCCGAAAATCGAGCGTCAGGTGAACAGTCTCCTCATTAATGAGGGGAGAGAAAGAGGACCTCAGGGGATCCCAAGGATCGCGCCCCTCGAGCTTCCCCCTGTTGCCTATAAATAGGGCTCCTTTTTATCGCTCCCTGCTTTATCGAAAATCAGAAATCACTCCAGAGCTTCGTCACTTCGTCTTTTCACTTCGGCAAGATCATCCCTAAATTTTCTTCAGCAGTCTTTTCACCTCACAGTTCCTAAGTAAGTTCACATCTTCTCCCTCTATTACAATGGCTAGAACAGCTCGGACGCACAAAGAGACAGTGAGGCCAGATTTCACCGAAGCAGAGAGGCCCGACCCCTCCAAGGAAGGGACTGGGTCCGATGGCGGAGGTGCGGAGGCAGGGAGGCTCGGCCCGTCCGAGGTAAGGACTACAGCCGACACCGGGGGAGGAGCTGAGGCATCCCACCAAACTGGGGCTGTGGAAGAAGAGGCCGAGGAGATCGAAGTGGACCCTGAGGTCTTGTACGATGATGACCTCGGGAATGAGGTCCCCAGGGACGAAGGTGTGCAGGAGCCTTCCACTCCCCCCAACGTGGCCACAATGAATTATGGCCATATGCCAGCCTTCCGCAGTGCTATGTCGCAAGCCTCTGTATCCGGGGTGATTCGTAAATACCCCTGGAGAAAGGACTACGGCATTTACATTCCACAGCCGGACCAATCCGCCGCGTTGCCACCAAAGGGAAGGGTGGCGATATATGTGGAGCAGTTGGAGGCCGGGCTTAGAGTGCCCACTACGAGGTTCCTTCGGGATTGCTTGAGGTACTGGGGGGTGAGGGTCACTCAACTCACCCCGAACGCTATCCGCGTCTTAGTCGGCTTTCAGCTGCTCTGCCGACACCAGAAGGTCGAGCCCACCGTCAACCTCTTTCGCCGCTGCTATTCACTTAAGAATAGCGGGAGTGAAAAGGGTTGGTTTTACTTCGGGAACAAGGTCCCGAGGTTAGTATACGATGCCCCGAGCTCGATAAAGGAGTGGAAGAACAACTTCATGTTCGTCCCGGCTGAGGACTTCCCTAGAGGATTCTGGTGGAGGCCTCCCACCTCAGTCAAAGAGACTTCCCCAGGCAAATTAGAAGAACGCAACTTCCAAAAACTGGTGGGGTCGGGCCTCAAGATTAACTGTTGGGACTTCCCTGAGAACGTGCTCGTGGAGGGAGGGCTCAGTCGAGCCTTGATCAGCCCAGATCACCCTATTCTATTATCTTCTAGGCTCAAGATACCTTGTACTTTCCCATTGCCCTTCTTTATTTATTCTTTTTGAATTCTAACTGACTTTGTTTCCCTCTTTGTAGTGACAAAACTCTCCGACCTGATCACTTCGGGGGAGGTCGAGGTGGCGAAGAGGCCATCGAAGAAACGCAAGGACACTGCTGAGACCTCTTCCAGGACGGCCAAGAAGACTGCTTCGGCAGCAGGCACTCGCGAGCCCGCCGTGGTGATCGTAGGCGAGGGCTCGCACACCTCGGGCACACCTGGCAGATCCAAGACTTCCTCCATCCCGGTGGGGATTCCCTCCCAGGGAGTCACAGTGGTCACTCCGCCTCGGGGGCGAGGTCGTGGTACGACTATTCTCCAGGGTGATCCCATCTCGGGGTCATCATTATTCAACCTCCACAACGTGCCCTCTGTCGCAGCCGGGGAAGACAAAAGGCACTCCGGGGTACAATTTTGCCCGGAGTGGGAGGTCAATGTGAATGACCGATGCAAAAATCCCCAGGTGGCGCACGAGCTCCTGGTGAACACAGTCCTTCCGCGGGATAACACTTACACCAGGAAGCTCAAGCCAGACGAGCTGATGCAGGGCGCCGCAGTTTCCTGGGCTTCTGCCACTGCGTTCCTTGCTGAGATGTATCAGCGCTTCGGGGACTTTGTAGAGACTTACGAGTCACCATCCGAGCTTCAGAAGAAAATTGCCGACCTGGAGGAGAAGCTGAAGGCCACTGAGCAGGAACGAGATAAAGCCGAGGCAGCGAGGGAGAGAGCCGTAGTCGCGAACAATTCTCTGATCACCGCGCTTGACGAGGAGAAAGAGAGAAGGGCTCAAGAAGCGCAATCGTCCAAGGAGGCCATCAACACAGCCGGGACCACGGCCGTGGAGGCGTTCCGCAAGTCAGAATCCTTCACCCGTGACCTCAGCGAGCTCAGCCGACCGAGTTTCATGTTTGGATACACCTCGGCTATCACCGAGGCAAGACCCTTCCTCTCCTCTGAGCAGCTAGAGTCCTTCCAGGGTACCCAACACTACAATGAGGATGCCAAGGAACTTTGTGACCGCATCGCCGAAGGCATTCAAACCGGGAAGAACCTAGCCGAAGTCCGGGCTGAGTTCAACAAGTGGCTTTTGGAATTTGAGCTGGATGATGATAGTGCTGAAGCGAGCCAAACCAGTAAGGGAGCTGAAGGAGGTCAGACCGGCGAAGGAGCTAAGGCGCAACAAGATGCCGAGACCGGGGGCGAGACCGCAGGGCAGAGTGCCAGGGTAGGGAGTGCTTAGAAGCACTCATTTTTGTAATAGATGGGCCGAGGCCCATCACTTTTGTTCTCTGAGCCGGGGTCATACACGACCTTGGCTTTTCTTATATCTTTTTGCTAATTCTCAAAAAAGCAGAGGATCTCAAAACCCATTGCTGAGTCCACTAAGGTGTCCACCTTGGGTAATGGATAGCAGTCCTTAGGACAGGCTTTGTTGAGGTCAGTAAAGTCAACACACATTCTCCAGGCCCCCGTGTCCTTCTTTACCATGACCGGGTTGGACAGCCAGGTTGGATACTGGACCTCCCGAATGATCTTCGCCGGGAGGAGCTTGTCCACCTCTTCACTAACAGCTCGGCTACGCTCAGGGCCGAGGTGCCTTCTTTTCTGTTTGACCGGGCGAATTTGGGGGTCGACATTCAGCTCATGTACTATGAGGTGATGTGGGACCCCTTGGACCTCCTCCGAGTTCCAAGCAAAGACGTCCCGGAAATCTCTGAGAAGGTCCAACATGCCTTTCTTGACAAGGCTGGGTAATCGGGTGCCGACACGAACCGTTTGTTCCGGCTTTGTGGGGTCCAAAGAGAATTCTTCTACCTCATCCCCCGTCTCCAGCCTCGGCACCTCCTCAGCTCGCCGTGGATCGATGCTGTCTATCGAGAGGACATTTGACCTCTTTTCAGTCCCTACTTCGGAAGTTGATGGGGAAGCTGCCTGGAGGGTGGCGAGGTAGCATTCTCGGGCAGCGCAGACGTCGCTGCTGACTTCGGCTACCCCAGCAGGAGTGAGGAATTTAAAGCTTAGGTGATAGGTGGAATACACTGCTCGCAAAACATTAAGTGTAGGGCGTCCCAAGAGTAGGTTGTAAGGCGAATCAGCTTTAACTATCACGAAGTTAACGGGGATGGTTCTGCAGCGGGGATGACGCCCCACAGTTACTGTCAGCGTCACCATCCCTTCAGGGTGCACAATGTGTCCCCCGAACCCTACAAGGGGGGTTCTCACCGGGGTCATACTCTCCCTGGCCAACTTGAGGCTCTCGAAGGTACGCAGGTACATGACGTCCACTGAACTCCCCGGGTCAATGTAGACCTTTTTCACAATATAGTTGTTGGTGAGAACTTCAATCACCAAGGCCTCGTGACTACTGGAGGCAGCTGGAACGGGGTCACTAGGCCCGTAGGTAATAACCTCGGCCAGGCGAGAGCTTGACTCGGCCTGTTCCGGATGGGCTTGCCTGTAGGTCCTCTTCCGGGAGTTTTGACTATCCCCCCCCGTCGGACCCCCGGCAATAGTGTTGATCACCCCGGCAATAGTTGGTCCGTAGCCCAACCCCTGACCTGATGATCCGTCTCGGGGAGGCCTCTTGGCCTCCCTAAGTTCCTCAGGAGGTCGGCAACTGCTCCGTGAAGTCCGCCGTTCGTCTCGGCGCTGGTCACCCCGTCCGTCACGGCGGTTGTCTCGGCGAATGAACTGCTTTAAATGACCTTGACGGATGAGGTTCTCGATCTCCCTCTTTAGGTCGTTACAATCCTCAGTCTCATGCCCGATGTCCCGGTGATACAGGCAGTAGAGGTTCGAGTTCCTCTTATCCCGGCTACCGTACATCTTGGGAGGTGCCTTCCCGAGGTTGTGTTGCTCCATGACGGAGAGTACCTGAGATCGGGAGGTGTTCAAGGGGGTCAGGTCAGACTCAGGGATGGGGGCTTTCCCCTTGGAGATCCTATCGAACACGCTGCGGCGGTCCCGGCCAGGACTTTGGAAACCACCTCCCGCTTTCGCGTCACTTCGGCCGAAGTCATTCCCTTTCCTGGCGTCAACTCTCGGGCGCGCCGCTTGGACCTCCTTCTTCATGCGGTTGAGGTCTTCGGCTTGTATGCCCTTCTCCACCTTTGACCACAGCTCGTGAAGGGTGCGGGGATATTTTTTATGAATTCCCGTGTTGAATACCCCGGACACGAGCCCATGGGTGAAGGCGGCTATGGTAACCTGCTCGCTAGGGTCAGGTATTTGTACACTTTCCTCATTGAACCTCTGGACGTACGACCGAAGTGACTCCCCGGGGTTCTGCTGCATACTCAACAGGTAGGCCGAGGTCCTAGTTGTAGGTCGAGAAGAGATGAACCGGTGAAGAAATCTCTCCACTAATTCCCCCAGGGTCGAAATGCTCCTAGGTTCCAAACTTGCGAACCATTTTCGAGCCGTGCCCTGAAGGAATACGGGGAAAGCCCGGCAGATGACGGGATCAGGAATGCAGTACAGACGGAAGGCGGAGATAAAGGCATGAATGTGATCCTCGGGATCACCTCGGCCATCATAAGATTGTATCGATGGAAGTTTGAAATTTGGAGGAAGCCTTTCCTCATTAATATCGTCAGTGAAGGGTGGGGCTCTCATGTAATCCACCCCAGGTCTTCCCAAGGGTCGAGGCTCTTCCTCGGGTCGTCTCCCTAAGAGCCCTCGAGAGAAGGCCTTAGTAATAGAGGCTACTTTAGAGGTGGCCTTAGAGAAAGCCCGTTTCAACGCGCTTCGGCTCAGGCGCCTCCCATCTGACCCTTCTTCGGATGAGTCTTCAGGAGATCCGTCCGACTTCCTTTTGGAGGATTCGACCTTCTGCTTGCCTTGCCTCTTAAGGTATCTTCCCAATTCCTCGAAAATATTGGGATTCTCAGTTACGAACTCGGCCATACGGGTTATGGCTTCTTCGTTCGCGGGCGGAGCCCTCGGGGGCCCCTGTTCTTCAGAAATATTCTCTGGTTGAGCTGCATTGCTTTGCTCAGCCTCTATAGTGAGAGCTTTTTTGCTCTTAGAACGCGCAGGCTTCATTTTCTAATGTCTTTGCGTTCCCACAGACGGCGCCAATTGAAGAGGTAAATTCTGACCTGCTGGAGTGGGTCCTCCGGATTGAGGGAAGTTCCTATCTCGGATGATTCACCGCGGTGAGGTCACCTGTTCAAGTTATAGGAGGGACTAAAGTCCCCGGTGTAACTCCGAAGCTTAAATCAGTTCGGGAATGAAAGAGTAATGAGTCTAAAGAAGGCTAATATGCCTTTACCAGAAATTTGGCCGTCGTCCTTGTCAGTAGAGGCGTTCCATATTTATAGGGGACAGATGGGAGAGAAGAACCTCCATCACAGGTCCCTAGAGATCTGGTATGGTCAGTGCATCTGGTGGACTTGACCGGTCTTTATGACAAGACATGACGGGATGTTCGTCCGGTCCAGGCGGCGTGTCAGGGCAGCTTTCTGCCAGGCGTCAGAAGTGTCAGGGGTCACATCCAGCATTTGCACTGACATCGGAGATCTAGGGATCACTTCGGCTATAATGTTAACCGAGGTGATGAGATAGTGGGGCCTCAAGCCCACGGAGGACAGCCGGGGTGATTTCGGCCGAGGTTAGCCTTCGGGCTACCCCGGCCGAAAGGGCCATCCTCATAATGAATATACAAAAGTAAGTACTTCGTAAATTACCAACAATTAAAAGCAAAGTCATACTTTCGATAATTAGGTAAACCATCCTCTTCTTTGAACCAGTTCTTTGTGCCAAGTCTAGCACTGTCTAATGTACTCTATTAGGTAAAAATTGTATTTGCTCATTAACATCTACTTTCTGCTAGCTACCCTGCAGAAAAATTTCTACTGGAACTGAATTGTACACTTATGGTGGTATCTCAGAGCTGAAGGAACTATTGAATTGTACACTTATGGTGGTATCTCATGTTCTGATAGCTGCTCTTTTTACAAGTGAACTCTTCTCATCACAAAATTGTAGGAATGATTTCTAATCGGTAACTGCATAGTCTGATTATTATGCTTTCTCATTCATCGTCGGTTTTAACCAGAGGTGTCAACCTATTGTCTAATGATGTTAATTCGCCCAAATTTGCTCACTAATAAGTGAATTTGGATAAATTTTGAATGGGTCTAAATGGGTATCTAATTAAACCCATTTAATTGGTTGGTAGTGAATTGACTCGATTCATCCATTTATATCTATTTAAAAATAATTATGTATTTAAACTTAATTTTCAATGAATGTTAAGCAGATAAATATGAGTTTTCTAGTAATCTAATAACAATAAAACGTCGTTACTTCTTGTCAAAAAACATGCAAAATAATTTTTAAAATAAGTATAATCTCAAGTGAGTCAAAAATAAGTAACTGGACGTATGGATATGAATAAATTGACTAATTTTGATCCATTTATTGAATGAATAAAAAATGGGTATAAATGTATTGATCCAATTATACCTATTACCCAATTATGATCCGTCCAAACTCGCTTGAGTCACTCATTTTGACACCTCTAGTTTTACTTGGGTCAAGGGAATAAAAGGGGACTATATAAACAGATTAATTGCCACAATTGCAAGATGACTTCAAGGTGAATCAAAAAGTTGAAAGCTTAATTGCCACTACCGGAAACACAGATCCATTGTAGTAGTGTCAACAAAAGAAATGCTTGCCGATACAATTTTGATCATGATGTTCAATCAGCTTCTTGCATCTACCATCATCACTCTATGAAACAAATTATGAAAAACTGAAGTGAAATATCATTCTCAGTTGACGAACGAAGAATTGATCATCAGATGACGGTCAAACATAACTATGTGAAAACCTAAACCTTACATCAGACGTTAAATCAGAGTATGGCCATGTATAGACTTTACTGATGCACAAAGCCAACAGCAGTTAAGTCGTACTCGAAATGCTCAAAACAAAAGTAAAACAGAATAATAGAATTTAAAATTTTCAACATCATGCTTGCACTTTGAAAAAAGATATTTCTGTCAGGCAAAAAGGCAATTGAGTACAGTTAAATCCATCAAATATACACAAATTTCATAGTGACCTGCAATTCTATAACAAGAAGACTTGAAAATGGCTGATATGGAAGATCTTTGCGCTGATTAAAGTTACCATGAACCGTAATCTAAAGTCTGCCCATGGACCATAATTTAAAGAAATTAAAATTTGTTGTTTGTAGGAAGCAAAAAGCAGCACCTTCCTATCAAATATCATGCAAAATGATATGCGTTCATTACAACTGCAGAACAACTAGAGCTTTTCAAAACTCCGATCCACTGTGTCCTGCATAAGATCCGTCACTGAAGAAATTAAGTTGGTACGGATAAATGATGAAGAAGTACACGAATCTAGTATTCCAGTACCACAAAGCCTTTGTATCCACCAATCACATTCACCATAATGCCTTCATATTTAAGAAGAAATTGAAGAAAATCCCATGAAGCAAAACCCCATTCAAGAGTACAAAACCTAAATGGTCTTCTTCAGCTTTGAACAAGACCTTGGTCTATTCCTAGAAACTACCGTGCAAGTCATTACATTGAAGAAACAATTCTCGTGAAATCCCCTAAAAGATGATCGAAGTCAACATATCTTTTGAAAAATAACACCTGCACATACCATATCAAAAAGAATTTTTGCAAAAAAATGGGAGATTATGAAGATTAACTAAATCCAAGTCAACTATGCCATGCCAACATAAAGCGACAAAGACAAAACTAGTTGGTAAGCTTCCCCTCTCCTTATTCCTTATCCTTTCTTATTCTTCAGGTGCTTCCCCTCTTCTTATTCCTTGTCCTTTGTTTTTTCTTCAGGTGCTGAGCATAAGCATTATCAACCACTACATAGGTCAAAAGTCCCTGCAAACCAAAAAAGACCAAGACAAAATCAAGCAAATTTTTATTATTGATTCAAAATCAAACAAAATTAGCCAACCACACAATATTATTCAGCCAAATTAATTCATGCTCATGCTTGTAATTTTTATTAAAATGTCATCCATCCTCTATGACATGACAAACAACAGTAATATGCTAAAAAAATTTTACATAATCACTATTAAAAAAGGTTAATCATTATTAAATATGATAGCTTGCTGCTAATCACAATAATTAAAATAAAAATATGCATACCATCATTGTTGGAATATAGTGGAGTATATAAGCAAGCTTCACGATTCCTATAGGGACAAATGGAAGGGGCAGCCCAATTCGCAAATAGAACCAAACTGCTAAAAGTATGAAACAAGTCGTAACCTGAAATCCAAAGACATGATATAAGTGATATACTAACCAAGCCCCAACATTTTTCTTTCTTTTTTTTTTTTTTTACACTTCCAACTTTTACCAAGTAATGCTTATTTACAAAAGCCACATTGCTTAAACAAAAAAAAACACATTTACAATTTGCATGCAAGCAACAGTAATATGCTAAAAAAAATTATGAATTCCAAAAAAATACAAAAAAAAAGGGATTGAATGACAAATCTTATGAATTCCAAAATGATACATTAATACATCTATTCAAAAGTAATCATATCGTAGCTTTTTTTTTTTAATCTATTATACTTTTTACTTTCCTTCGATAACTTCCCGTTTAATATTTTACCCACTTTCCCTCTGATAATTTATTTTAACAAAAAGCATTGTGGGGGAAAAAAATTTGGACATTTGATCAAATTGATTTTTTGAATAAAAAACATGATCCAATCGAACACTCCTCCATTTCACGCTTCCATGTCTGACCAATCACCACCACACAACTCCATCACTATTCACTTTTTGACCTCTTGAAACTCTCTATCATCTCATTAATTTCTCAAGGCTCCAAAATTTCTCAAAATCGAGCTTCTCAGTTCTTTCAATCTACGTCTTTAAGAAATTATGGATTCTACAAAGCATGGCTATTAATTGTACCATCTGCACTAGGAACAAGTCATGACTTCTATTGTCTATTACACTTTGACTCCAACTGCATCATCATTAGCAATGAATGCAGTTGGAAGAAATAATTGTTGAAGAGATAATTTCAGACTACATGAAAGCCAAATTTATTAAGCATATGGGGTTCTGTTTGCCACATGTATTGAATACACGTGCTCTAATTTTTCTCGGATACGGATATCCAGCCCACCCGAACTGCTAAGTGCAGATATCCGATATCTTGGATATCTGAGAATGCAGATAACAAAAATTTCAATCCATAAAATGTAGAGCAGATCAAATATTACATCAGTGTGCACCCATACTATACATATCATCAGAATTCTAATACTAAAATATTATAGGATACGTATATGTAAAAAATCAATTGTAATCCTAACTGTTTAACAACTAATGGTATCGTGTGATTAATGCGTATGTTCCCTATGAATAATTCATGCTTCAAAATTACTACTAATTTCTATTTAAAAACTTCATAAACAGACCTAGTATTTTATATCCCTATGCATAGATTACCTAGTAGAAAAAAATTGAAAACTCATCACAAACCTCCCTTATTTCTATTCTAGATCATTATATATCTCATGATTCTAGTATCTAGAACTTTACAAAAGACAGAAATATAGACTAGTAAGGATATTCATTACGTCAATGAAACCAAAGAGATATTAAACGAACGAATAGAACTAGAATGTAGATGCAATTAGTTCTTATGAACTATTAGTTTAAAATGAAATTTTAAAAAAAAAATGTTAGAGCCTTTACAATTTCAGTATCAATGATGTATCATCACTATTTTTGTCTTACCCATAACCCTACCTTCCATAATGAAGACCAAATATACAATCCGATTCCCAAAAAGTCTTAGGAATCTAAGGTCATAGTAGGTGTACGCAGACAAGGGAGGGCAGAGAGGGGCAGGAGCCCCCCAAAACTTTTTAAAAGCCAGGTTTAAGTATATCTATTTATAATAACTTAACAAAATTTCACTCATTTTGTCCCTATGGATGTTAGTATCAATTAATTAATCACTACCTTTAACACTCGTCTTTATATAACTTTACTAAGTTATACCAACCTCTTGCTCTATTGACTAAGGTATTACATCCAGTAACAAGACAAACTACCATTGTATAAACACAATTTGTTTTAGAGAGCTTTGTTTCTATGACCTCCAAAATCCTTTACTCCGGGGCGCGCAAGTCTTATTATTATTTTTTTAGAGATTTTTTTATTATGTTTTCAATTTTTAGGTATTAATGACTTAAACAATTATTTCTATACTTTTTTAACAAATTTTCACTAATCTTGTCCCTCTAAATGTGATTTAGCAATTGATTAATCATCTTCTTTGACATTCCTCTTTAAATCTTTCCTAAGGCATACCAGCCTCTTGCCCTACTAAGGTAAATACATCAATAAAAGAAAAAATCAAATAGACATTGTATAAACACAATCTGAAATATTATTGTACCGGACTTTTGTTTCTATGATCTCCCAAATCCTTTACTCCGAGGCAAGTTTCATTATTAGTTTTTAGAAATATTTTATTATATTTTCAATCTTCAAGTATTAATTTCTTAAACAACTATTCCTTTTTTGTAAGAATTTTTTCTTATTCTAATTCATTATTTTTCTTACCATCTAACTTTGAAGGGATTTATATTTGTGAACTTTTACTATATTTTCTTATTTCAACACCGAATCAAACTATTTTTTACTCGAATTCTAAAATAATTTTTGCAAAAAAGCAAAATTGCTTGTAATTTTTTACAACTTTGTCTTATGTTATTAAAGCTTTAGAATGCTAGTTAGAGTACTTTAATTTTGACAGCATAGAAAATAAATTACATAACCATAAAAAGGCCATAAAAATACGAATGAGAATAAAGGCAAGACACTTACCATGTGTGTTACAAAACCGTCCAATTTTGGCAATAAAAATTCGTAAATCTTAGTTGTCCGATCCAGCTCGGTTTCACCTTCAAAAGGGTGACATGCACATAAACCGTATTTAAAAAAAATATGATTGTTATTATTAATATCGATACTATATACTATTTACCAGTCTACATCTCCAGAAGGGTTCCTATCATAAATTAATCACTGAATTGCATATAATTGTAAAGATTTTAGATAGTTTTCTATGATACTAAAATTGCTAAATACTTTATTCCAAATTATTTTTTTTTTATTTTGCTCAAAAAATTTTGCATTCTTTTAACTATTTGTAATTCCCTAGCACAGGATATAATGCTAGTTGCAGAGGCCCCATCCTGGGCCTAGACACGTGGCAGCCCAGGTATAGCCGAGCTGGGCCCCGGCCCCAGGCTCCTGGCGACCGCCCTGGGCCGCACCCCCGCTAGGGCTCCAGGGGGATCGGGAGACCGCCCCGCAGAGGTCGGAGGAGATCCCGCTCGGCGCGGGATTGAGATTATATCAGGAAGGTCCCGGAACGTACGGAGGTCGGACTCTGGCCCAGGTACAAATAGTGCTACACACCCATTGCCCAAGGTACGCTCACGGCTTGGCTAATACACTCTGACTAAGTTAATCCCCGTGAACCCTACTCGCCGGAGAACTAACTTGACCGTCGGAGTGCCCCCGGGGACCACCTCAGGGCCCCCTTGTAAGTTCACTCCTTTCTGTTTTGCAGGCTTGGGGCGAGCTCTTCCATCAACACGCCGAGCTCATCAGGTCAGCTCGGTCAGGGGAAGTTCCGTGCTTCTTCAGTTGGCGCCGTCTGTGGGAACCGAAAGGTAATTGTTAGTGTTGATGGCGAGGACACGGTCCAAGCGAACAGTTGAAAGCACCGGAGCCGGGGCCGGGGAGGGGTCTCGTCGAGAGGAGAACGAAGCGGCCGGGGGCGCCGGGGGCTCGGCCCTCTCAGGGGACCGGAGACGGCAGATGCTCCAGTTCGTGACAGAGAATCTCCCCATGCTGGAGGATATAATCCGGCAGGCAAAAGGAGGAGAGGAGGCGGGGGGCGCACCAACTTCCCAAGCTCAGAGGAAGGAGAAGGAGAAGGAGTCGATCTCTGACCCTTCGGAGGATGGGTCACAGGACCAGCCCCCTAGGAGGAAACGGCCGCGGACTCCCCCTCGTCACCGAACTTCGGTGGTCGGGGATAGCGAGAGGTACTCCCACGACCGGTCCGTGGGGAGCCGACCAAGGGATCCCTCCCCACGAAAACCTACGCGAAATGGGCTCGCACGCTCCCCCGCCCGATCTGTTAGGAGCCGCCCGCGCGACCCACCCCAGTGGCAGCCCGTCCGGGATGAGCTCGAGCAGATCCTGCGACCACAACCGTACGGGGACAGCTACGCAGCCTCGCCCTTCACCCAGGAGATCGAGGACTACCCGCTACCCCGGAGGTTTAAAATCCCGAACATCGAGCTGTACGATGGTTCGACCGACCCGGAAGACCACCTCTCGGTCTTCCTGACGCACATGCGTCTGCAAAACGCCGCGGATGCCCTCCGCTGCAAGACCTTCCCCATGTTTCTCAAGGGTAAGGCGCGGCTCTGGTTTCAGGGCCTGGCACCGGGGTCTATTCAGAGTTTCACCGAGCTGGCCAGACAGTTTGCCGCCCAGTTCGTTTCCTCGAAGACCTACTCGAAGAACGCGGCCCACCTGATGGCCGTTAAGCAGAAGCCGGATGAGTCCCTGAAGAACTTCATGACGCGCTTCAACACAGAGAGCCTGCAGATCAGGGATAAGGACGAAAAGGTGGTCATGGCCGCCTTCATGAACGGGTTGAGGGTAGAGGATCTCTACTACAAGCTTGTCGAACAACCTCCCAAGAACCTGGGAGAGCTCTTGACCCGGGCTCACGCCGCCGCCAATGCAGAGGAGGCCGGCCGCCTGAAACGGGAATCAGATCGGGAGTTCGGGGACAGGAAAGGACGGGCAAACCCTCCTGAATCCAAGGACGGCCAAGTCAAGAAGAACGTCTTCGACCGTCTCTCCAAGGATAGGGCACCAGCTCCGCCGCCCCTCCCAGAGAAGACCTACACCCCTCTGACACGGCCCAGAGCCCAGATCTTGGCCGTTATGGAGGCGGAGGGGCTGGGAGATCGGCCGACCAAGATGGGGACGCCCCGGAACAAAAGAAACCAGGATCGGTACTGCGCCTTCCACCGCGACGTCGGGCACGACACGGAGGGGTGCTGGGCCCTGCGCAAGGAGATCGAGGACCTGATCCAGCGCGGTTTTCTAGGGGGGTTCGTGCGCCGACCAGGTCAGGGGCTTGGACGCAACCACTACGGAGATAGGCACGAGGGACGGAGGCGCGACCGCCCGGAGCGGCGCGACGCCCCTCGGGACTGCTCTCCCGACCGGGACACCCAGAACCTGGCAGGGGTGATAAACACCATCGCCGGAGGCCCCACGGGGGGGGACAGTCATGCGGCTCGGAAGAACAAGCGACCTCCCCCCGAGGGGGACGACTCCTTGAAGCGCTTGCGCATGGACGAGGAAATTACCTTTGGACCCAGGGATGCAGTCCCCCTGACCGCAGGGAACCACGAAGCCATCGTGATAGACATCGTCACCAACAACTATCGGGTGAGGAAGGTGTACGTCGATCAGGGTAGCGCGGTTGACATTATGTTCTATAGGGTGTTCAAGGAGCTCGGACTAAGGGACGACCAGCTGACCCCGGTCCGGACGCCTTTGGTGGGCTTCACCGGACCACCCATCAGCTCGGAGGGAATGATCACCCTGATGGTCACAGTAGGACAGGCCCCCAGGTGCCGGACCATCCTCGTTGATTTCGTGGTGGTCAAGCAGTCGTCCCCGTACAATGTGTTCTTGGGGAGACCCGCCTTGAACGCCCTCCGGGCTATCTCCTCTACTTTCCACCTCAGCATTAAGTTCCCCACCCCTGGGGGAATAGCCGAGGTGCGGGGCGACCCAGCGGTAGCCAGGGCATGTTACCTGGCCACGCTTCGGGGGCAGGAGAAGGTGGTCGCCCAGACAACCTGTTTGGAACCCTACATCCCAGGGGATGAGGCCCAGCAGCTGGGTACCCAAGATGAGGTGGAGGAGTTCCCCTTAAGGGAGGATCGGCCCGATCAGGTTCTCCGCATTGGAGCCCTGTTACCCGCCAAGGAGAAGGAGGGTTTGAAAGCTCTATTGAGGGAATACTCCCAGGTCTTCGCCTGGTCGGTGGACGACATGCCTGGGATTCCAACGGATCTGGCAGTCCACCACCTTGGCGTGGATCTTCACTTCAAGCCGGTAAAGCAGAAGAAAAGGAGCTTCGCTCCCGAGAGGAATGAAGTGATCAAGGCAGAGGTCGGCAAGTTACTGGAGTCGAGGATCATCATGGAGGTCCACTACCCGACCTGGTTGGCCAATCCTGTCCTAGTCAAAAAGGAGGATCAGACCTGGAGGATGTGCGTGGATTTCACGGACCTTAACAAGGCCTGCCCAAAGGACTGCTTTCCCCTGCCAAGGATCGACAGGTTAGTAGATTCTACCGTGGGTTTTGACGTTTTGTGCTTTCTGGATGCCTTTAAGGGATATCACCAGATAGAAATGGCTGAGGAAGATCGAGATAAGACCTCCTTCATCACCGAGGAGGGGACCTACTGTTACCGAACCATGCCATTCGGCTTGAAGAACGCGGGGGCTACCTACCAGCGCCTGGTCAACAAGCTGTTCCAAGGCCAGATCGGTAAAAGCATGGAGGTCTATGTGGACGACATGATAGTTAAAAGCCGGGTTGATCAGCGCCTTTTACCCGACCTAAAGGAGGTTCTGGAAATCCTGCTGGAGAGCCGGATGCGCCTAAATCCGAAGAAGTGCACCTTTGGGGTCAGGTCGGGGAGGTTCCTCGGTTTTCTGGTATCCCGAGATGGAATCCGGGCCAACCCGGACAAATTACAGGCCATTATGGACATGGTCCCTCCGAGGAACGTGAAGGAAGTCCAACGACTCACAGGGAGGATGGCTGCCCTGAGCAGGTTCCTCTCGCGCTCCGCGGTCAGGGGGCTGCCCTTCTTCCGCGTACTGAAAGCGCCTAAGGATTTTCGTTGGACAGAGGAGTGTCAAAAAGCCTTCACCGACCTGAAGGCTTACCTGGCTGAGCTGCCTACTTTGACCGCCCCTGAACAAGGTGAGGCTCTGTTCCTGTACCTGTCCACTTGCAACGAGGCCGTCAGTGCGGTCTTGGTACGGGAGGACGCGGGGACTCAAAGACCGGTGTACTACGTCAGCCGAGCATTACAAGGGCCAGAGACGCGATACAGCCCGGCCGAGAAGCTGGTTCTGGCCTTAGTGCACGCTGCTCGCAAACTCCGGCCTTACTTCCAAACTCACAGCATCGCAGTCTTGACCAACCAGCCCTTGCGCCAGATACTAACTAAGCCCGAGTTCTCGGGCAGGATGACCAAATGGGCCGTCGAGCTGGCCGAACACGACCTCAGTTATCGGCCCCGTACCGCGATTAAGGCTCAGGCCTTGGCGGACTTCCTGGCCGAAGGAGCTAGCCTGACCCCGGCGGAACTAGTCCCAACACCCCCGGACACCCCGGAAGGGGAGCCGTGGGTGTTGTTCGTGGACGGCGCCTCGAGCAAGGAGGGCAGCGGGGCTGGCCTGCTGCTCACCTCGCCCACAGGGGAAGAACTGACTTATGCGCTCAGGTTTGATTTCCCCGCGTCCAACAACGAGGCAGAGTACGAGGCCTTGTTGACGGGGTTGCGGATAGCCCTCCAGATGGGCATCACCGCGATCCGGGTCCGAAGCGACTCTCAGCTCGTCGTCCTCCAGATCCGTGGGGAGTATGAGGCCAAGGACGAGGTAATGAAGAAATACCTGGCTAAGGTACGAGAGGCGGTAGCCCTGTTCGAGACCTTTGAGATTGAGCGGGTGCCAAGATCCCAGAACAAGCGCGCGGACGCCTTATCCAAACTGGCGTCTTCCTCATTCGCCCACCTGAGCAAGGAGGTCCTGGTAGAGGTGGTGAAGCAGAAAAGTATCGACCAGGTCCAGGTCCTGGCGATAGGCAGCTCGGCCACCTGGATGACCCCTCTCATTGACTTCCTCAGCTCGGGTGCCCTCCCCGAGAACAAAACCGAGGCTCGCCGAATCCAGATCCGAGCTGCCAAGTACGCCTACGCCGGGGGAGCCCTCTATAGGAGGTCGTACTTGTCCCCCTGGCTAAAGTGCGTGACGCCCGAGGAAGGTGACTACGTGCTGCGTGAAACCCATGAAGGTATATGTGCGGCGCACGTCGGGTCCCGGGCGTTGGCCAAAAAGTGCCTCCTTTTGGGCTACTATTGGCCCTCCGTCTTCCGAGACGCAGCAGATCTGGTCCAGAAGTGCCGAGCTTGCCAGGTGCACGCTTCGCTGCGCCATCAGCCAGCTCGGGAGATGGTCCCCATCCACAGTCCTTGGCCCTTCGCTCAGTGGGGGATAGACCTCCTGGGTCCCTTCCCCCGAGTCCCGGGAGGATATGAACACCTCGTGGTGGCAATAGACTACTTCACAAAGTGGCTGGAAGCGGAGCCCCTGGTCTCTATCTCCGGAAAGGCGATTCAGAAATTCTTCTGGAAGAACATAGTTTGTCGCTTTGGGATTCCGCACGTCTTGATATCCGACAACGGCCGCCAGTTTGCCGAGAACCCTTTCCGGAGCTGGTGTGCTGAGCTCGGGATCAACCAACACTTCGCGTCGGTTGGCCACCCCCAGGCCAATGGTCAGGTGGAGAACGCTAACCGAATTGTTCTGCAAGGATTGAAGACTAGGTTGGAGTCCGCCCAATCGAGCTGGCTGGATGAGCTCCCCAGTGTCCTTTGGGCTTACCGCACTACGCCCAGGACGGCTACTCACGAGACCCCGTTCTCCCTTACTTACGGGGTAGAGGCTGTGGTGCCCGCAGAGGTGGGTCTTCCCTCACCCAGAACACAGAACTTCGTGGCAACATCCAACGAGGAAGAGCTTAGGTGCAACTTGGACATGTTCGAAGTCAGGCGCGAGGAAGCTGCCATTCGAATGGCTAAGTACAAGAGCCAGCTCGCTCGCTATTACAACGCCAAAGTAAAGACTATACAGTACCAGCCAGGAGACCTGGTCTTGCGCAAGAACTCGATCAGCAGAGCTCATAGTTCCAACAAGCTCGACCCAAACTGGGAGGGTCCGTACAAGGTCCTCGAGGTAAGCCGAGCTGGCTACTGCAGGCTCGCTAAGATGGATGGATCTGAGGTACCCCGCACTTGGCACTTTTCCAACCTGCGACTGTTTATAGCATAAGTTAGACCAGGGCGGTCGTTTGTTCTGCGAAATTCGAATTTCAGTTTTGTGATTCAATAAAGGCTTGACTTTCAAGTTTCTTGTTTCATTTGTACTTCTTTGCCTTCTCAGCTTTGATTCCGCACTAGAACACTTAGCGTCCCTATCTAAATGTCCTAGTGGGGGGCTAGGGGTGGTAGGAAAAGTGTGAAGTGTTCGGCCCGTGAGGTCGGCAAGAACGCACTTAATGCTTAAGATACCCTGAAGTGAAGCTAGTGTTCGGCCCAGGAGGTCGGCACAAGTGAAGTTACCTTGAAGGATTCCGAAAGTTTAAGCTCCAAGTGAGCTACTGTGGGAGTTAAGCGTTCGACCCAGGAGGTCGGCGTGCGTGATTGCCTTGGCGAAATGTTTGTTGCTCGACCCTAGAGGTCGGCACGTGTTTTCGGCAACCCAGTTCCCTCTAATGATTTAGTTATTAGACTAGCGGGGGAATGCATCTGGTGCGTGATTGCCTTGGAAAAATGTTTGTTGCTCGACCCGGGAGGTCGGCACCTGGTTTTGATTGGTGCAAGGGTTGCAGGAGGAAATGGCAAGGGAATCTGTTTCGAAATTCATATATATATTTTTAAGGCCTATCTATTACAAAATTTCCGAGCTTGTGGCCTGGCCCGTCTATTACGATGCCTAGACTACCGGCTCCTTCCCCGAAGCTCTGCCCGGGTCCCCGTCCTCCTCCAGGGGCAGCTCCTCAAGGTCGGCCCCAACGTCCTTCCGGCGCACCAGCTCTTTCAGGGCGTGTCCCTTGCAATACCCGTCGAAGAGCCAGTCCACCTTCTCCTCGGCCTTGGGGTCGTACTCCTTGAAGGCGGCCAGGTCGAAGCCAGGCAGGTCGAGCTCCTTGACCCTGCTCAGGGCGCGCGCGAAGCCAACTTGGGCGATGGGCCCGTTGAGGAGCGCTACGTCCTGGAGGAACTGGTCAGAGGAGATGAACTCCCGGACGGCCTTCTTGCGCTCCCTGTCGACGATGCCCGAGAGCTCGGTGGCGTGGTCTTCTCTCAGCTTGGCCACGCCGGCCTTCTCCTGGTCGAGTTCTGACCTTGTGGAGGCGAGCTGGACTTGGGCCGTTTCCAGTTCCTTCTCGGCCTTGCCCAGCTTGGCCGCAAGGGAGTCCGCCTCCTTGAGCTTGGCCTTGAGGGAGTCCGCCTCCTTGAGGGCCTGAGTGAGCCTTTGCTCCGCCTCCCTTTTCTGTTTCTGCAGTTTCTCCAAATCGGGAGATAGCTCGGAGAAGCGAGACAGCAAGGCGGCTCCAGCAGCGTGGGCCTGGAGAAAGGAAGGAATTAGTCTGAGATGCGCGGCCAAGAT